>NC_041409.2:33652649-33765149 GCF_900747795.2 Erpetoichthys calabaricus | reverse complement strand
CCCTGTAAATGCACACGTTTAATTGCACATGTGTTAATATGTATGCTTACACAGTATTAAAAGACACTCAACAAGTACACAGTATTAAAAGACAGTCAACAATTAACGTCATTTACCTTCATTCCCGCGTTTGACTTGTGCTGTAAATCTCTTCCTCGTTTTCAGTTCACGTGATTACGTAGGAGACATAATACGTGATGACGTGATACGTGACTCCGCCTCTTCCATTACAGTATATGGACAAAAAACAGGTTCCAGTTATGACCATTACACGTAGAATTTCGAAATGAAACCTGCTTAACTTTTGTAAGTAAGCTGTAAGGAATGAGCCTGCCAAATTTCAGCCTTCTACCTACACGGGAAGTTGGAGAATTAGTGATGAGTGAGTCAGTCAGTCAGTCAGTCAGTCAGTGAGGGCTTTGCCTTTTATTAGTATAGATAGATAGAAGGGCACTATAGATAGATAGATAGATAGATAGATAGATAGATAGATAGATAGATAGATAGATAGATAGATAGATAGATAGATAGAAGGGCACTATATAATAGATAGATAGATAGATAGATAGATAGATAGATAGATAGATAGATAGATAGATAGATAGATAGATAGATAGATGGGCACTATATAACAGATAGATAGATAGATAGATAGATAGATAGATAGATAGATAGATAGATAGATAGATAGATAGATAGATAGATAGATAGAAGGGCACTATATAATAGATAGATAGATAGATAGATAGATAGATAGATAGATAGATAGATAGATAGAAAGGCACTATATAATAGATAGATAGAAGGGCACTATAGATAGATAGATAGATAGATAGATAGATAGATAGATAGATAGATAGATAGATAGATAGATAGAAAGATGGGCACTATATAACAGATAGATAGATAGATAGATAGATAGATAGATAGATAGATAGATAGATAGATAGATAGATAGAAGGGCACTATATAATAGATAGATAGATAGATAGATAGATAGATAGATAGATAGATAGATAGATAGATAGATAGATAGATAGAAGGGCACTATATAATAGATAGATAGATAGATAGATAGATAGATAGATAGATAGATAGATAGATAGATAGATAGATAGATAGAAGGGCACTATATAATAGATAGATAGATAGATAGATAGATAGATAGATAGATAGATAGATAGATAGATAGATAGATAGATAGATATATTTACATTACATTGCCTGGCACAATGCTGTCCTTTATTACAGTGGTACGTGTCTAATCTAACATGACTTTGACTAAAAGAGTGTGTGGCAACATTAAGATCAAACTTCACACCCGACAGCGTTTAGATAGAAAGACACCTCGTGTGTGCTAATTGATTTTGCCCACAAGAGGGCAGCAAAGACCGTGAGATGAACTGTCCCACATGGCCATTTTGAATTTATTCTTAATTGGAAACAAAGATCTTTTGGAATTCTGGATTAATTCCTGATAAAGAAAGGCTTGACAAAAGCACACAGTATCAAGCAAACTCATGCATTTCGAAAGAGCACCCCACCAAGTATGGGGTTACCGGGACCTCCTTCTGGAGCAGGCCGGAGAGGAGTGCCTGTAGACGAGCACCTAGTGCTGGGCCAACCCTGGGGCCTAGTGGGCACATCCAAAAATGCAATGTGAGGACTGCCCTCCTGTGGACACCAAAACCTGTAGGAGGTATAGGGGTCAGTTGTGATGTAACCTGGCAGCAGTTGAACGCAGAGGCCTTGGCAGAATGGAACCCAGACACACAAACTAATTCTTGGGATGTGGAATGTCACCTGTCTTGGGGGAGTTGGTGGGCGAGGCAGAGAGCTACCTGCTAGATACAGTTGGGTTTACCTTCACCCACTCACTTGGTACAGGAACCAAAACCCTTGAACGATGCTGGAGTTTATGCTGGAGATGCCTGAGATGGGCTTCATATCGAGTTCTGCTTGGTCAATGCCATGTTAGAATTTGTCCCAGAGAACAAGAGGTGTGCCTCAGTGCACCAAATGTCAGTTAGAAGTACCAGGCCTTCTTGGAGTCACTGGAGGGGATTTTGGAAAGGGTCCCAGCTGGGGTCTCCATAGTTCTGCTGGGTGACTTCAACCCCCAAGTGGGTAACAATAGAGACACCTGGTGAGGTGATCTGAACCTGAGCGGTGTTTTGTTATTGGACTTCTGTTCTAAGCATGGTGTGTCCATAATGAACACCATCTTTGAACATAAGTTGGCTCATAAGTGTATTCGATAGCAGAGCATCTTAAGCCAAAGATCTATGATTTATTTCAATATCGTATCACCGTATGTTCTGGTCTCTCTGGTGAAGAGAGGGGCAGAGCTGTCAATTGATCACCACCTGTTGGTGACTTGGGTAAAATGGTGGGTGACGCGGTAGCACAGACCTGGAAAGCCCAAGCGAGTAGTGAGGGTGGACTGGAAATGGCTGCAGGAGGTCCCTGTCCAGAAGACCTTCTACTCCAATTTCTGAATCTCACATCCCTGGGGAGGCCACATAATGGGCCTCTTTTAAAGCCTCCATTGTGAAGGCTATAGGTGCCTCTTGAAGTGGCAACCCAAGGAGCCAATGGTGGACACCAGAGGTGAGAGAGGCCTTCAAGTTGAAAAAGGAGGCCTTCTGTGTATGGTTGGCATGGGAGACTCCTGAAGCAGCAGAGAGATACCAACAGGCCAAAAGGGCTGTGGCCTTGGTGGTCAGCGAAGCAATAATCCACATGTGGGAGGAGTTTGGAGAGACCATGTGACCAACGTGACTATCGATCAGGTTCAAAGAGGTTCTGCCAAACCATCAGGCGACTCAGAAAGGAAAGGCAGGGATTCACCCATGTTGTTCTCAGTTAGGGTGGAGAAGTGCTGATGCAGACCAAGAATGTTGTCTGGCGGTGGAAGGAACACTTCAGGAGCTCCTGAACCGACAAACATGCCCTCTGGGAAGGAGGCAGAAACAGAAGCTCATGGGGGGTCAATGCCCATTTCCTTGAGGGAGGTCACTGAGGTAGTTAAGCGACTCCACTGTGGTGAGGCTTCGAGGGTGCAAGAGATCAGCGTTAATGTTTGCAGGACGTCATGCAATGCATATGTCTCTGGAATATGCCATTTGGTATAGGATTCGTAAAAGCAGTGTTAATGTTTGTGATGCGCCATCTGTTAGAATGAGACATGCAATGCATTTTAAAAATGTTTGTGATGCATCATCTGTTCAAATGAGAAATGTAATCTGATAGACACACAGACAATTATCATTTTAGTAGCCGTGCTAGCTGTCTAAAATGGGTTGAAATCTAAGTAGTCAAAGCAAACCTCAGCATTAATATTTTCAGTGCATATGTCTCCAGGCCATGGAGCTTCACACCTAAGTGTCTGGCAAAGAGATTCCTGAAGATGCCATCTTGAGTCTCTGTCACGCTTGACAAACCCAGTTTTGCCAGCAGAGCTGCTCTCAGGTGTGAAGGGTTGACCCTTACATGGACAACAATGACACGGGTGGAGCCAAATGGAGGACACCGAGCCACAGCCTGCTGCTTCTTTCCAATCTTCAGGTCAAACTAATGGGGAATCATTTGGCTTCTCACCACACAAAGAGCCAGGATTCTCCTTCACTTATACGTTACCTGGACGTGTTTTAGGAGCTACGCTCAGCCATGAATGATCCTGCCAGCTTTTTCACGTCACCCCACTCTCCACTCTGACTTTGTGCTTTTCTGCTTCCTCCACAACAGTGACGTTGCATTTGAACAGGAACCAACAAAGTGATGTCATGGTGCCTTGGGTTTGTGGGCTGCCCCCATGAGGCTGAACTAAAGACGCATATTACAGGGCTATAGGGCAACATGTAAAGATCAAGGTGAAATAATCAACACGTAGCATGTCACCACATTAGGATATCAGATGGATGGTCAGGACGTCAACAACCATGTCTCTGACCTTCTCAAGTCACTGGTAAGGACAAGAGGAGGCAGACATACTTGGGGACAGAACCTGGGCCATCATCATTGTGTTAAGCGGCCCAGTGCTTTTCATGTTGGCATCTCCGTGTTTGAACCCGTTCTTCCTTTCATTGACTGTGGCGTTGAGTCTACTTCTTTGTTAAATCCACTTATGTCCCACTCATCTTCACTGGAGACATCATTGGATTTATTGGATTGAGAACGTGAGTATCTCTGCATATGCATTTAAGTCGCATAAACCGCATGTCCATTTCTGACAGCCTGCCTTTTTTAGGGAGCAGCAGTGTGGGGATACAGGGACCATTAAGCAAGCTGAAAACGTGATGTGACGTTGTGTGATGTTCCCCCAACCACTTCAGGGTCATTCTGCCCACCATGACTGGACACTGGATCTGTGCCGTCCTGTTACACTTTGTTCTTTGGTCACACTATTGTCAATCGGGTACTGTAGTACCAAGAACAAGCTTAATGGAGAGCTGGCATATGCAAGGGACCACTGAGAAGAACATGAGGATGTTACGTGAGTATGAAAAGAGGGGATGTTTATGGTCTGAGGGTGTGCCTGAGCACATCTTATCTCAAAATGTCTCACCTTTGGGATTCTTATGTTTGGATTTATTGTTTTCTGTGCCTTTTTTTCAGGCTGAAGGCCATGCGCCTGCTCCTCATCTCTTGCATTTGTCATGGAGACTATGATAGCCGGTGCTTCAGATCTGGTATGAATCTGATGATTAACCCCTAAACATAAACCATGAGTTTATTTTAATAGTTTAACCAATAACTCATTAACATGGGGGTGGACAGCCTTCGATCTAATAAACCAAATGAAATTAAATAAGTGATTTGTGGAATTATATTCAGATTTGTCTTCTGAACATTTCATTACATGCCCTCTCCTTACAGCCTGTTTTATCTAATCCCCCTCCCCAGCTGGCCAGGCATGAAGGCCTCATGTTAGATGTTTCTGTTACTGGCACTGAACATAAAGAGGCTTTAGGTTGTTTGTATTCTGGGAAGGCTCCTGGCCCAGATGGGCTGCCACCCGAGCTACCCTCTGCATTTTGGAAACAACTATCAACCGCTGTATGTCAAATGCTTCATGCTACTCCTGCCACCTCTGGATTAACACTGCCATGATCACCATGTTGTTAAAAGAAGGCCAGGAGCCCCCTGATTGTTCAGTGTCCCTGATGAACTCAGAAGCAAAGCTGTTGGCCAAGTTTCTGACAAAACGCCTTCAGTTAGTAATCCCCAAATTAACTCGCCCAGACCAGACGGGCTTCATTCGCTCTCATCAAGGGAAGGCGTCTCCTACACATTCATGATGTCGCTCCTCATCTTCCATTGACTCCTGCTCTGCTTTCTCCAGATGCCCAAAAGGCGTTTGATTGTGTGAATTGGAGGATTCCTGTCAACGTTTGCATCAGATGGGTTACAGTAATAAGATCCGTTCCCCTCCCTAACCCGACCCTGACTAATAAATTAATTAATCGATTCTACTGCACAGTGTGCCTCATTGAGTTATGTGTGTTGGTGGGCATTCGTTTAAACAAGGCACTCTCCACTAATTCTCGACAGCCCAACACCATTAGGACATCCATGCTCGCACCCGAGCCTCATTTGGACGGTAATTGACGGCTCGGTCACGTGCACACGCTCTCCTGGATCCCCGAAATGCTGAGAGCGCTGACAGGTGGACCGTGCAGCACGTGCCCATATCAGCGAAAGGTGCTAAGGGCTGCTGGGTTGCTGCTGCATTACCCCCGTGTGGGTTGTTAGTTTGCGGTTTGTGTTCGCGCTTCATTTTCAATGTTTGCACTTTTTATTACTGGTAGCTTATAATGCAAGTGTTTTTTTTTTTTAATCGGGCCTGTTTGACTGGCGTTCCCAAGCAGTGCTTAAGTCTCGTTCAATGAGTGAAGGTTCAAAGGCAAGCGGGGAGGAGGGCGTTGTTTGAGACGTAGAGGGGCCACAGGTTATCCGGTGACTAAACATATGGCTTGCGTTTTCGGGGGGATTTTGTCGTGCGCTTTATACTTGCGGGGGTTGTGTGCCACTTTGAAGGTCAGTGGTAAAGCAACGTGTTGACTCGGTGGTGATCTTCTTGTCCTTTGACGGTTTTTAATGTGTTTTTTTTACAAGCACATCTGAGAAAAGCCTCATTTCGGTGGGTTTTGATTGCTTTTTATTTTGTTATCTAGCTTTATTGCTTATTTAACAGAACTGGTAGAAGTCGGCTGTTCTCTAACTGCTACTTCTGAGTACTACAGAAATTTAGGGAAAAAAAAAAGCTTTCATGCCATGTTTGTGTGATCTGATCACTTGGCTTGTTTTTCTTTGCAGATTTGCAAGGCCTCGGGTTGGAAGATGACTGTACTGATGTCTGGGTGTATTTTCTGGGCTGCATGCATGTCACGTGACACCAATCATTAGCCCAGCATATGGCCTTAAATGTAAGGCTTGGAATGTGTTGGCCAAGATGGTTTCTCTGTAATCCAATGTGTGAATTTTAAAGAGAAACCAAGTGTGATGAGGACTGCAAAGCCTCAGACTTGTCACATGTGGCTACTTGATGAATAGCTGTGTTTAGGCCATTGTTAAAGCTGCAGTACCTGAACCAGGCCTGGAACGCTGTTAGTGTTGCACTAATACACGTTGGCCTGTGTTTTACACTTTCTATGTAATGTTTGATATATAAGTGAGCTGGGGCCTCATGTATAACGCCGTGCGTAGAACTCACACTATAACATGACGTAAGCACAAAAGCGGAATGTGCGTACGCACAGAAAAATCCAGATGCAGGAATCTGTACGTACACAAACTTCCAAGTTCTTCCGCTACATAAATTCCGATCAGCGTGAAAAGTAACGCACATGCACGCGCCTTCTGTCCCGCCCCAACTCCTCCCAGAATTACACCTCTTTGAATATGCAAATCGATATAAATAGCCTTCTGTGAAAAGACAATGGGAAAAGCACGGGGGGAAATATAAGAATTTCAGCGAATACCAAATGGAGGCAAAGGAAAAACGTACTATTTGTTGGTTTAAACAGTGGTATAATCAACAAAATGAAGTTGATCGAGTGACAGAGTGTCAGAGAAACTTGAAGGCTCAAGTTCACAAAGTCGCACAGTGCCCGAAATAAAAAAGAAATCACATATCAAAGTCATCGTGAAAAGGCGAGTCATAGC
The DNA here is from genome assembly GCF_900747795.2 of Erpetoichthys calabaricus. Lineage (NCBI taxonomy): Eukaryota > Metazoa > Chordata > Cladistia > Polypteriformes > Polypteridae > Erpetoichthys > Erpetoichthys calabaricus. The sequence goes on along the minus strand of NC_041409.2, from coordinate 33,757,982 downwards.
CCACCGTCTGAATGTCGTATGAAAGCTTATTAGGGTACAGTGAAAAAAAAAATAGGCACACAGTGGGAAAAAAGCACGAAATGTCAACTTTAATCTCGAAATTTCCACTTTAATCACGTAGTTTATTTTGCCATTAAAGTAGAACATCATAAACTTCATCTTAAAATCGTTTAATTTACTAGTTTCTCAAATCCCATTGTAACTAAAGTAGCACATGAAATGCTTTGTTCTGTATTTGATCTTCTTTGTGCTCTATGTGTGTGAATCACTACCTGCTTTTTAAACGGGCTTTCTCTTTCTCCGACAGGACACAGAATCCATTACATTCGTGATATTACAGCTCTCTGAATAATTAAAATACTGAGATGTATACGTGATATCTTTTTCATGATGATAGGAGTTAAAGCATGTTATTAAACATGGGAACACGGTGGCGCAGTGATTGTTCATATCTCACGCAAGAGGCTTGCTGCGCCATGCGCGACCTTCGATGAAATAATTTATTACAGCAGTACTGTCTCTTTCAAACGTACTAACCTCCAATTCCTGTCCTTACTTTTCTTTCTCCAATCGCCACACAATCAGCTCTGTAATAGACGTGAAGCCATTTGTAAGCTTAGAACGCCGATTCTTCAAAACTTTTAAGGAACATTGAAATATCTTCATAGTACATGTTTAATTATTCTATCCGTCTATCCTTCCAGTGTTGCGTCAGCACCAGCATGAATACAACGCAATGCAGGAACAATCCCTGAACTAGCTAGTGCTGCGGCACCGTGTCCTCACATGTTTAATTATTAACAATACAGATTATTTAAATGAAGTTAAAGTTTTATCTGTATAAAATAATCAACATATTTTGCTGCATTTCATCTTAAAAATGATATCGTCATCATATGTAAATACGCGCTTTATAAAGTGGCGCAGGTTGTGCAATATTGTAACTGTAGTGCAAGTTTACAGTGAGGTGATTGTACTTATAAGTAAACAGTTCTACAAGGAGCACTTGATGGACTGATTGAGTGCGTTTAGAGTTCTTGGGATGAAACTTTTTCTAAACCGCGAAGTCCGTACAGGAAAGTCTCTGAAACGTTTTGCCGTGGCTCAGGCAGCGTCTGCTTCATGCTGTATACCAATAATTCTCTTTCCGATCAGCTGCTGCTGTGATTCCCCACTCAGATACAGTGATATAAATACTCCGAGTGGTGCAGTGAGAGTAATATGGAAAAAGATGATCTGCTGTGGCAACCCTTAATGGGAGCAGCTGAAAGAAGAAGAAGATGCAGTGAGCGTAACAACGCTAAAGCAGTTATGGTATTTGGAATACTATGGCTGTTCCCTGGACCATTATATTGCTGCAGGTTAAATACAATCAGATGCATTACACTAATAAACAATATGCAGTTAGTTTCAGTGTATTGTATTTATAAAGCCGCGTCAGGAATGTGGAGCTAAGAAAGAAAGGATGAGCACACAGGAACAGTAGCACTGCTTTGACGCTGGGTGCCGCCAGTCTGCAAAACCGAGCGGAGAAATTGCGTACACCAGGGTATGAGTTACCGTGGAAATGTGCGTGTCTTTACGCCAAGTTTAGGTTTTATACATCGCGATTTGAGCGTGGAAACGTTCGTATGCAACATTTCTGTGCGTACGCACCGTTTATACATGAGGCCCTGGTGAGTGAAATAATGTTCGAGTTAATATTTCATTTCTCACTATGCTCAGTCCAGTTCCTGCTGTATTCACAATGACTTGTTTGGCCCATCTGCTCCTGTCATTGGTGTGCCTGATGGACTAAGAGGTGCCCATCTCATACTGTAGACCTTGGTGTAAATATGGTGCCAGTGACACTTACAGGTGCTTATCCGCTTCCTGCTAATTTGCAGATCTTCAATGCCCATCTTGTGAAATCTGCTTATCTTGCCTTGCAGGACCTCGTTGAACGCTGCATGACACGGAGTGGTTAGTCTGTCAGCCGGTGTCAGATAGATGATCCTCGTAGAATTAGAAACAAATGTTTCAGTGTGGAGGTTTTTGGTGGGTGGCTAACAGTTCTTTGGGGTTCACTTTCTCAGAGTAGTAAATTCATTTTCTCTTTTAAAATGGTAAAACAGAAGCGATATACCTGTAGACGTAACGCAGTCTGTGGTAATGCTGAAGTGGTGAAGTGGTTCACTGTTTGTGGTTGGTGGCTGTTTATCCTTGTAGTGTTTGTGCTGATATACCCTGCAGCACTGCTTTTCTGTAACTAACCCTTTTGGGCCTGCATTTTGTGAGATATTCTACCTTTGGGATGACTGGGAAACTCAAATGAGAAATTCACTACTATACAATAGGACAATCATAAGGAAATACAACTGTAAGCGCATCTACTTACTATGTGGTATGCACCGTCCAGATGTGTCCATTATCACTTGTGTTTTGCAGACTGTATGCCAGTTTGTGCTAATAGTATGCCCAGTTCCAATGGCTGCAAACATACCTGTGCTTTACAAAAACCGGCTGCATATATGTGCTAGTAATAGGATGTCAGCAGTGAAAGGGTTAAGTTAGCCTTTTGATAGGTTCATTTTCATATGCCCCCTGCGATGGGCAGTAAAGCAGATGCCCTCAGTACTGGAATGCCAGCTTGTGATGTTGGTGACTGTCTTCCAGCTGATGAGATGGTGCTATGAATGTTCAAGTAGTGAGGGGAGAAACGCCATGTTCTAATTGCTGAATTGTTTTATTCCTGAGAACCTCTCTGCCATCTAAATTAGACAGCTTGGCAGGACTGGAACAGAAGAGCTGTACTTGGAATTGGTAAGGATATCCAGCATTACACTCATTCTATTAAAGGTTCAGTTTCCTGATTAAAGTGCCTCACTTTCTAATGTCAGACATTTTAATGAGGAGATGGAATGAACTTATATAATGCACTCCTTTTGATCCTGCGTGGTTATTCTTCTCTGTCCAGCAACAACTAAATTAAAAGTTTGAAATGTGGTGGTGACCCCATTATGCAATGAGTCTAATTGTATAATGTTCAGTATTAAATGGTTAAAGTTGTGTAATTGACAGCAACTTCTCTAAATGAGATTTCAGAAACAGAACGGTGTGCAGAGCCCACTGTGCAGTGTCACTAGTGAGACGTGTGAGGCTGTGTGTTGGAGTGGAGTACTGAGAACTGGCAGTTCTGTGCTTGTACTCGTACTAATTGATTTAAGAGACTTGTGGTTATGTTTAAAGTGTAATCAATGTGCATAAAGGATTAATAACCATGTCCTTTCCTTGAAGTTCTACTTGATCAGGCAGCACTGATTGCTAGTAAGTGAATAATGTAAAATGTGTATTAAAAATTGCTGACAGCTTGACTTCCCAAAAGTTATTGGTGTAGGAGTTGACTAAAGCATCAATTCATAGGCAAGCCTTTCAGATTCGATTAGTGTTAACACCCAGGTATTGTGCATTAGTTTCTAACAGGACTTTAGCATCGGATAGTATGGAAGTAAGGACTGCTTCATCAAACTATAAAATTTATATAAAAACACTTATATTTAAGTACTCTAGTTTCGACAACCCCTGATGCTATGATATTGGGTACTTAACAAGTGTTCCCACTACTTGGACCAGAATGGGTTTTATAGCAGTTGGCTTGTCACTTGTAAGACTGCTTTGTGTTTATCAACGTGATGACAAAGTCGGGGTTTTTTCTCTCCCCTTCCATAGGCACATTGCTCCTAAATCAGATGTTTTCGAGTGAGTGTCTAGTATCCTATACAGAAGTCCAGTGCTTGTGTTCTTTTGCAGTGATCTGTGGTGTGTGTGTGTGTGTGCATGTGTGTGGGTGTGCGTGTGTGTGTGTGTGATTGTTTTTTTTTTTATTAATCAAACTGACATTTCTGTATTGCTAGTTTTGAACAGGTGGTGTCAAGAGCTGGTAGAGTAGCAGACTTAAATCAGTGGTTTAGATGCCTCAACGTGATAACAGGCATGCAATATGTAGGTTAACATTTGGTTTTACTGTAGAGCTTTTATAAAAGTCTCATTTGTATCTGCAGCAGTGAAATCTGTCCTGTACATCCCATGTGCACTGGAAATGTGGCTTCCCTCCCTCCCCCTGGCCTGGCAGCTCTATCCTTAACATCCTTCTCTCAATATACCCAGCATCTCTCCTCTGCACATGTCCAAACCAACACAATCTCGCCTCTCTGACTTTGTCTCCCAACCATCCAACTTGAGCTGACCCTCTAATGTCCTCATTTCTAATCCTGTCCATCCTCATCACACCCAGTGCAAATCTTAGCACACACACGTATTCTGTCTTGTACCTACTGACCTTCATTCCTCTCCTCTCTAGAGCATATCTCCACCTCTCCAGGGTCTCCTCAACCTGCTCTCTACTATCGCTACAGATCACAATGTCACCAGCAAACATCATAGTCCACGGGGACTCCTGTCTAATCTCGTCTGTCAGCCTGTCCATCACCATTGCAAATAAAGGGCTCAGAGCCAATCCCTGATGTAATCCCACCTCCACCTTGAATGCATACATAACTCCTACCGCAGACCTCACCACTGTCACACTTCCCTCATACATATCCTGTACAACTCTTATGTACTTCTCTGCCACTCCCAACTTCCTCATACAATACCACAGCTCCTCTCGAGGCACCCTGTCATATGCTTTCTCCAGGTCCACAAAGACGCAATGCAACTCCTTCTGGCCTTCTCTAAACTTCTCCATCAACACCCTCAGAGCAAACATTGCATCTGTAGTGCTATTTCTTGGCATGAAACGATATTGCTGCTCACTAATCATCACCTCACTTCTTAACCTATCTTCCACTACTCTTTCCCATAACTTCATGCTGTGGCTCATCAATTTTATCCCCCTGTAGTTACTGCAGTCCTGCACATCCTCCTTATTCTTATATATCAGCACCAGTAGACTTCTTCTCCACTCCTCAGGGATCCTCTCACTTTCCAAGATTCCATTAAACAATCTGGTTAACAACTCCACTGCCATCTCTCCTAAACACCTCCATGCTTCCACAGGTACAGTATGTCATCTGGACCAACAGCCATTCCATTCTTCATCCTTTTCGTTGCTGTCCTTACTTCCTCCTTGCTAATCCGTTGCACTTCCTGATTCACTATCTATACATCATCCAACCTCTTCTCTCTCTTCATTCATCAGCCTCTCAAAGTACTCTTTCCATCTGCTCAACACACTCTCCTCGCTTGTGAGTACGTTTCCATCTTTATCCTTTATCACCCTAACCTGCTGCACATCTTTCCCAGCTTGGTCCCTCTGTCTAGCCAATCGGTGCAGGTCCTTTTCTCCCTCCTTAGTGTCCAACCTCTCATACTACTCATCATACGCCTTTTCTTTAGCCTTCGCCACCTCTCTTCACCTTGCACCTTATCTCCTTGTACTCTTGTCAAGCACCCTTCTTGCTGTCACCCTTACTACATCTGCTGTAGTTTCCCAGTTGTCTGGTAACTCTTCACTACCACCCAGTGTCAGTCTCACCTCCTCCCTAAAGTCAACCTTACAGTCTTCCTTTTTCAACTTCCACCATTTGATCCTTGGCTCTCCCCTCACTCTCTTCTTCTTCTTGATCTCCAACGTCACTCTACAGAACACCATCCTATGCTGCTTAACTACACTTTCCCCTGCCACCACTTTGCAGTCTTCAATCTCCTTCTGATTGACTCTTCTGCATAGGATGTAATCCACCTTTGTGCATCTTACTCCACTCTTGTACGTAACCCTATGTTCCTCCCGCTTCTTAAAATACGTATTCACCACAGCCATGTCCATCCTTTTGGCAAAATCCACTATCCTCTGACCTTCTTCATTCCTCTCCTTGACACCATACCTACCCATCACCTCCTTGTCTCCTCTGTTCCCTTCACCAACATGTCCATTGAAATCCGCTCCAATCACCACTTTCTGTCCCTTGGGTACACTGTTCATCACTTCATCCAACTCACTCCAAAAATCTTCTTTCTCATCCATTGCACACCCAACTTGCGGTGCATATGAACTAACAACATTCATCATCACACCTCCAATTTCCAGCTTCATAATCATTACTCTGCCTGACACTCTTTTCTCCTCCAGAACACTCTTGACATACTGTTCCTTCAGAATAACTCCAACCCCATTTCTCCTCCCATCCACACCATGATAGAACAATTTGAATCCACCTCTGATCCACCTGGCCTTACTCCCCTTCCATTTAGTCTCTTGCACACACAATATAATCAACCTTCCTTCTCTTCATCATATCTGCTAACTCTCTCCCCTTACCAGTCATACTGCCAACATTCAAAGTTCCTACCTTTTCAATTCCCTTTTTTACTTTCCTCCTCTCCTCCGGACACGTCTCCCCCCCATCTTCTTCTACTTCTTCGGCCAACAGTAGCCCAATTTCCACCAGCACCCTGTTGGCTAACAGTACTGGTGGCGGTCGTTGTTAACCCGGGGCTCGACCGATCCAGTATGGAAATTTGAATTGTTGTCCGCATATTGATTTGGCAAAATTTTACACCGGATGCCCTTCCTGACGTAACCCTCCCCATTTATTCGGGCTTGGGACCGGCACGAAGAAACACACTGGTTTGTGCATCCCCTGTGGCTGGGTTGTGGCTTCCCTCCCTTATCCAGTCACCATCCCCGTTTACTTAAATATTCTTTTTAGCAGTTCCCAAAGTGTAACTCATGCACAAAATAAAATTGGTCATTGGACTACATGATGCCTTCATGTCAGTTGTTCACTCAAATATTCTAGTAACTCAATATGGGTAGAAGTAGACACGAGTCTCTAGAGGTGACCTGTAGACCGAACACTGGGGTAACTGGTAACTTTTTTTTAATGCCCAGATCTCTTGGCCTGTTTCAGAAGGTTGGGTATTTGATCATTTGCATGCATCCCATAATTCAGCAAAGTAGATTAAGCCGTGTGTGTTTATGCTTGTAATATTGGAGGTAATGAGGTACTTTGTCTCTACCTACAACTAACCACAGAATGCTTTAGTGGTTTGATTAAATTGTCTAATAAAATGGAGATCCGTAAACTGATGTAAAGCTTGTGACCCTGATTTGAATAATTCTGGTGATGTCTGAATACTGACCATGTTTAGGTGTCACTGAAACTACTGTGCTTGTTGAACAGTCCTGAGTGATTCGCACATCCTATGATTGGTAAAGCTCTGCTTGTTCAGATGAACTTTCAAATGTGGTAATCCAAGCTGAAGGACATGCAAGAACCCTTCTCACAAAGACCTTGAGACAAGCCTTTTAGGTTGTTTGACAAGATGTAGTTTGTATCTGAGGTGGCACTGGTTGATCTGTGAATGGGCTGTGCCTCCTAACATGGCCAGAGCAGATTTGGACTACTGTAAATGGCTGAGGAGCTGCCCTGTAAGGGTGGAGTCTGCTGTAGGCCTGTTGGATAGCAGAAGGTAAAATTAAAGTCCTCTGGAGTGTATATACAGTAAATAGTGTCACAGGTGGCTGGGGGGGCGACCCGGCCAGGACACCCCAGAGGACCGGAGGAGGGCTTACCCCTCCCCAGACCACGTCGGGGCAACCGCCCTGGTGGCTATGGGGAACACGGGTACAGAGCTTGGAAGCTCAACCCTGTAGGGGCCCGTGGTCACCGCCAGGGAGCACCCCAATGCCTTGGGAGCCCTGGACCTCAGCACTTCCGTCACACCCAGAAGTGCTGGGGGGGGAAGAGGATCGGGGACACCCGGAGTGTTTCTGGGTGCGCAGCCGGCACTTCCGCCACACTGGGGAGTGCCAGTGGAAGATTGTCAGGAGGCACCTGGAGCACATCCGGGTGATTATAAAAGGGGCCGCCTCCCTCCATTTAGGGGCTGGAGTTGGGAGAGAAGGAAGGACAAGGTCTCGGAGGAGGCAAGGAGGCGACCTGAAGAAAGTAAGGCATTGTGGGAGTTGGCCTGAACTTTGGGGACTTTAGGGCTGTGTGTCACATTTGTAAATAATTTTTAATAAACGTGTGTTGGGTGACTTCAACGTGTCCACCTGTCTGTGTCCGGGTCATCTTCCATAATAGAAAATGCTAAACCTTTGGTTCAAATCTAGATTTGAATGGTATGTAAGCATTAATGGCACTACATTTTCATCATGAGCGGTATCTTTTTTTTGGGGGGGGGGGTGCTCATGTTAAATGAAATTTAGTGGGGCTAGTATGCCATGTGCTCATTGCAGTCTCCGTGTATTCTGGTGGCTTATGCTGTCAAATGTTTAATCTTGAGCAACAAGGGCACAGAGTGGTATAATGGAGCAAAGATCTTGGGTGGGTTAAATTTAATTTTTCTAAGTGACTTGTTTGGAATGTGTCAAAGCAAAGTATATGGATGAAATCTTTTGGTAAATAAAGAGCTGAACTTTATGGGGCCTGCTTCTTTTTTAGAGGGCTCCAAGTCCCAGGAATTTAAAATGTAAATCAGTGTATCAACATCTACCTTAAGCCAAAGAAGCTTCCAGGTGTGCTATGTAGTCATTGACCTTCTGCTCTAATTCCTGTAGGTCATGTAAAGAGTTTCTCCTTGAGAGATAAGTCCATAAAGCAACAGGCTTGTCTTTAGGTGGGTGGCCCATTTTCTGCTATGGGGTGAGACGTTGACATGAAACTGTGCCCAGTTCACAATTATAAAATACAGTCACGGGCCTGGAATCCTACTCCTTGGCCTAAGCCCACTCTTTAAAGTTTCTTCAATTCCAACCTCTCCTTCTAAGCTGTTTATGATGGATGATCTGGGACTAATGCTCAACCATCTATAAAAATGAAGGCACCTCGGCTTTGTATTGTGCAGGTGCTACTTGTTCTACAGAAGAGTCTGAGCTGGCCATCAACTGTGCTGACAAATTATTTTCATCTGCTGACTCTAAAGCTCCTAGATGGCTTTTCCAAAGACAATAGAGCAGTGCCACTGAGAAGAGAAACAGAATAAAGAAGCATTAGTAATAGTTTATAAATATTGCATGATTTATAATTTTACACAAATGATTAACAACCAGAGATGCAGTGGGCACAGCTCATCAGCAGCCATAGTCTGGATAAGGCAGAATAATCACCAGAGACTGAAGGGGCACCTCTCATATTACCTGGTCGACCATTCCACAGCTTCAGGGTCCTGTAACTAAAAGTTTGACCACCACCATCAGAGACAAGTCTTTCATTCTCAATCATCCACACCTTTAACTTAGTGACACAACTAATGAAGAACAGCATTTGAAAAGCATCATTTAGTGTAGACCAAAATGCCTGGCTGAGAATTAATGTTACAACACCTTCCATAATGTTTGCCACAAAGACACATTTCTCCTTAATTTCCCACCTCTGCTGCACTCTTTAAAATTACAAATTAAACAGTTCAGGTGTGAAGGCCATACTGCAGACTTTCAGGGAAGGGGATTTGCACACATTTCAGTCACACTTCCTTCTACATGGAACCCCCACCCAATTTCAGGCCAGCATAATGTATGGTACAATTGGTGTCCCAGGTCTTTGTGATTGCTGAGGTTTGGTTTCATGTCTTCATAAGATACCTTGGCTTGCTTCTACCCTTTGGAGGCTGTAGTTGCCATTGTTCAACATGAGGACAAGCACTGTGCTAACAAAAGTGAAGGAAGCCATAATGAGGTTGACAAACAAGAATAAAACCTTTAGAGACATCAAGAAAACCTTAGAAGTACCTAAATCAATGGTCTTGGAATATCATGAAGAAGAAAGAACACCCTGGTGAACTCAGGAAGTGATAGGCCAAGAAGACCTCCACTGCCGATGACAGAAGAATCCTCACTATAGTCACAAAAAAGCCCCAAACGCCTGTCTGACAGATTAGAAACATTCTTCAGGAGTCTGATGTGTGTGTGTCAGAGATGACCATCAGCAGAAGACTTCATGAACAGAAACACAGGGGCCACACTGCAAGATCCAGACCATTAGTTAGCCACACAAACAGGACAGCCAGATTACAGATTGAGAAAATGGACTTCAAGGAGTCCGCAGAATTCTGGAAAAAGGTCTTGTGAACAGATGAGATAAAGATGAACCTGCATCAGAGTGATTCTATTGTGGAGAAGTCTCAGAAAAACAAGCAGAGTCTTCAGAAAGGCAGTCAGAATTTAAGACTTTTTTGCATAGAATAGAAAAAAGCCTGTCTCAGTTCATGAAGTGAGCCCCGAGTGTCTAGAGAGCCCCAAATATAATTCGTATCTCCAAATGCCCCCCTTCCAGACTCGTTTCCCAACATCTACTGTATAGAGGTTCCCATGATGTTTTCCCCACTCAGCGCCGCTGCCCATAACAATCACCTGCTGTTCCAGACCTTCTCATAACAATATTCTTGCCCCTGAAGACATCTCCATAATAGTCCTCTTCCCAATAAACCTTCTCATAACAATATTTTTGCTGGCATGACATATTTGCTATCTGGCAATAAGCATCATCTGATTACCCCTCCCTTCATTCTCATGGCCTAATCCTAAGCTGTTAAGATCGATGGCCTTTCAGTTAATCAATTCTTAAATATTCAATTCTTAACAATTAAGCTGAGATCAGAAGTGCCCATGTATGAAAACTGGACTGCCTAATTAGTAATTCAATAAATGATTACTTGTTGCACTAGCATCCTGTAAGGCTAAGGGCTAACATAATAGGCGACTGTGCCAGTGAGCGGCAGCACACAACTTCACTGATAAGGGCCAAGCTGCAAACAACCTTGACGTGACACAGTGCTTCACGCTTGAGAGAAGGAAAAAAGACAAGCCTTTCACAATTGATTCTTTAAGCTCACTTATATGTGCTACTATTTCTTTATTATTATTATCACTAAGCTGTATAAAGAAACATTGCCATATAAACTTAAATGCTACTGTAAAACATATACATGCATGCTAATATAAAAGCCAATGAACGCCGACAGCAGCACTGCTAAGTCATGGCACGCAGCTGCACAGTGGTCTGACAGAAGAGGCCAAGCTACCGCTTACGTCACGGGCACATGTTCAGGAAAAAAATCTCTAACTTTCGACAATCACCTCTCAAGCCCCTATAGTTCTCAAACTACCTAATATCATAAAACATTGTGTTTTAATTTTATTGCCTAATGTATTGATGAGCTCTAATGCGTCTAAATGCCATTTAATTGCTTATATGTTTTATACGCTAGCTTAAGATCTTACCCTTTACTCACACAGGCAAAAAGCCTCGCATGCAGTTTGTTTGGTCTTCTAGAAGTAAAAAAAAGCTCCGCTCCTGCATTTTTCAAATCAAAGTTTGCCTGCTTGCTTCCTCGGACAGCATGGTGACCTCGTCTCACAGAAACTCAAAACAAGGCAAGTAAGAAGGACAGGCAGGCAAGAGGCCTCTCTAACAAAATAAATGGTGTCCTTTTAATGTTGTTACAGCCCTAGACTTTTCATAGCTAAGAACACAAAAACTAATAATGCAGCGCGTTGATCCTTGATCAAAATTCTCAACAATGGTAGGAACAAAGTGTGGAGACAAAAAGGAACTGTCCAAGATCCAAAGCAGACCACCTCATCTGTTAAACATGGTGCTGGGGTGTTCTGGCAAACATCTCTTCATTGCTGACGACAGTGGCACAGTGAATTCTGAGGTGTATAGAAACGTCCGATCTGCTCCAGTTCCAGTAAATTTCTCCAAACTGACTGGATGGCGCTTCATCCTGCGGGATAATGATCCAAACAGATTGCTGAGGTAACACAGGAGTTTGTCAAAGCTAAAAAATGGAAAATTCTTGAATGGCCGAGCCAGTCACCCAATTTAAATGCAACTGAGTAGGACAAGCCCCCTAAAACAAGCAGCAGCTGAAGATGGCTGCATGAGAGGCTTGGCAGAGAATCACTAGAGAAGATCTTCAGGACCGCTGTCTTCAAGCACTCATACGATAAAGTCCTAAATACGACAGCAGCTTTAACAGACCTGCCATCGCCATGTCCAAACATTACAGGGCCCTGAAATATCTACAAGTCCCCTTAAATGAAACTCTGCAATGTGCAATTTAGTCGTGGCTGAAATGTTTGAATTGTAATTTTAAACTGTGAAGCAGTGTGGGAAATCAAGGAGAAAAGGTGTCTTTGTCCCCAACATCACAGAGGGCGCTGTATGTTCAAACAATCACTCCCATTAGTAGCACAAGGAAAAAGAGGGCACAAAATTTTAGTTCAGGAGCTCCCAAACAAAACCAAAAGAGTAATGGGTTAGTTGTCCATTTAAGAGGCCCAGGGGTTCTCCTAAAGCCCACTGTCCCCACACCCTGAGCACTCCATGCATGCTCTGTGCCAGCTGTGTCCTCTTCTCAAACAATAAGTGCCATCTACAGTTTACTGCAAAACCCTGAATTGGGATTTAAAGACCCCCATAACAATGACGGTCATTTGTGTTGGCCACTGGGCTACAGGAGAAGATAAAAAGGTTTGTGCTCACAGAGGGGAACTAATTGGCTGGTGACAAATCTGAAAAGCGCAGGGCTAAACGCAGGTGACAATGGGCACCTCTGCAGCTGAAGTGAAATTTCAAAATGGAAGAAAAATCAGAAAATGAGCACAAAGCTGTTGGTGACACTCAAGCTAATCATTTCATTTTAAGTGGAGATCGGAGCCCCCCTCTTCATGCCTTACTAGCCAAAGACTGTCCCGTACACGTCCTATTAAAATGCTCCTGTGTCATTAAAGGTATGTCATTTCCAGTATGTCGGTGGTTGACCCTGATGTTAAATGATGAATTCCGCTGTACAAACTGATTCTGGTTGGACATGAAAGAAATGAAAGGTGAAGTAACAGAAAACGTGTGAATGCCGCACTTCACAAATGGACGCCAAGTCCTGCTAAGTGTTGTGTCCACACGCTCTTCGTTTCCCTGCCACTCAAGTTTTAAAAGCAGCCAGTGGCTCTCGTCCCCCTGCACACCACAATCGGAGCTCATCCACCGGACCACTGGGGGACACTTCCAAGTTTAAAGCCATGTGGACAAGGTGGAGGGCTGACTGCTGACCTAACAGATGACATCATGACAGACGTGTGAATTGTGTGTCACGCCGCTGACCCTTCCAGTATGTGCGACGGCCCTACGCACCTTCAATGATTAACTCTGCACACCCGGCTCTGGATGGCGGAGGGGCTTCTGTCGAGTCCCCACCAGTGTAAAAGAGTCAGGATGACAGCGACCCAGTGAGCGTCTGGTAGGGTCCTACTGGGACAGTCCAATAAAGCAGTCTTTGCATAAAAGACATGACACGATGGCTTATGTCGTCACTGTGATCCATTGGAGCAGGACTCTTAGAGCCAGAAGAAGGGAAAAGGTCTGCCAAAAAAAGGAAATTAAAATATTAAATTGATAAAGTCTATTAAAAACAATCGGGGGGGGGGAGTCTAAAATAATTTGAAAAAGGTGCCCGTTGTCCACAATAAAATAAGTTGAGCGGTGTGAAGAGCACATGCAATGTTAAATGTGTGAAGTATTCAAAAATGCTGGGATGAGGACCGGCAAAACACACCTGAGGTGCCACACATTGAAGAAGAAGAAGAGGAGCTGATTGGATGGGAACTTTCATGGCACTCAAGGTCAGCTTACAAAGCATAAAATCAACAGTAATAAAAACTAAAAAGACAAAGTCCAGGAGCCAACTTAGATGTGGAGATCGAGTGCACAAATCAGAAGTTTGGAAGTGTCCTGAAAATGTACAAGTAAATGAAAAAGAAAGGCAAAGAAATCATCCAACTTACAGGCCCGGCACACACGACGTACCTCTAAAAATCACCGTCACGTTGTAAATGAGCCCACGTGAGCGCCAGTCGTTGACTATGCTAATCAGCCTCATGCATATGCAATAGCAGTGCTGCAGCCCGTCATTGGCTGGTTGAGCGACACCCACCTGCACTAGAGGAGCCCTCCATGACCAGCAGCCCCTCTCCTCTACACTGTTGGATTTGTCAGCTAATCTAACAGGCCAGGCTTCTAGCAGTGACATCATTTCCTAACTGGCTAACTCTGCTCAGCTGCCCGCTTTGTTTGGTGCCACCAACGTTGCAGACTCAAGAACGTGACAAAGCCAAATGCCATCCACCAATACACTGAGGACTGACTGCAGCGCTTTGACTTTTAACATGAGTCAGGTGGGCTCTACAGCAGCTGGAGACCTGCAAGACTTGTGAGGCTGGAATGGCACATTGCGGACCCTCAGTGTATCATCTAGAGATCTGCACTGCTGTGGGTATCACAGTTTGTGCACACCAGGGGGCTCAAACTGGACAATTCTGCACAAACCAGACTGACAACAGATGATTCCATCTCTCCATCGCCTCACCTGATCATCTTTCAAAATTTCTCACAGCACACCTTAATGGCTACAAAGGTCTTCACGGCACCAGATCATCAAACCCACCTGTCATCAGGCCTAGTGAGCTAAACTGTCTACACCAAGTGGTGCTTACAGGAACACCGTGTCTCTGGTGGGATGAACACGTGACGGTGGCCGATTAACAATCAATGCACTGAATGAGCCCATGTGCCTTTTGGTCTCCCGATGTCGTACTCACATCCAGACCCACTGGATTGTTTGGACCACACTTCACCCTCCATGGACAATTGGCCTCCTTACTGATCAGATTCAGCACCAGTGCCATGAAGTTGGGTGGGTGGGCGGCTTAAACCTGAGAGTGACGCAGTCCTTGGCCTTCCAACATCATTAGACAGAACTGGGGGAGGACGACATTCTCAGCCAACAAGACCCTAGTGGCACTTATAAGATTGGCCTGGCCCATCTGCCACTTGAACCAATCAGCCAGTTGGCCTACACAGACAGACCATTCAGTTCCCCCCCACCATACTCTGAGAGGGCTGTAGCCCTCAGACCACCTGCAAGACCTTAAGAAAGAGAACCTCAGCTAACAGAGACAGAGGAGCAGACATGAACAGCACAGGCAGGCCTACCGACTACGCCATTCACGAGATGGGCTGTCTGGCACACGGATTGTATGCTGAATGACTTTTTCATCCAGACCCGCTATAAAATGATCTCACGTGTGCTGACTGCTTTGTGACAGTTGTTCCTTTGTCTCCATTGTCTTTGAGGTGCTGCTGCCTCCTCAGCACTGAACGAGGGCCATTTGTAGAGCCGCCAGCCTGTCACAGTTGTCACCACATAACACGCCTCATTGTCACCTTTCACCATTTTTAAACAATATTGCATTACAACTGCGGACTGGATTGCTTTTGTGCTGCACTTGATTTTATTTCAAATTAAGTAATATGGTGTTGTACCAAAAAAAAATTCACAACACTTACCTGGAAAGCTCAGGGAGCAGCCAAACAAGAAAAAATGGACGTCCTACATGAGGGGGGAGAACAATCAGACAACCGATTAGAAAATGACACACAAAGAATGAGGAGCGAGGTGGGCTTTCAGTCCTTACCTGCTGTTTGGCAGAGTCCTGGGCATGCAAGTCAGGTGATCCACCATGTCATGAAAATCTCAGCATCCGAGCCACAACTGTCTGCTGCCTGCTAATGGAAAAACAACAAAACGGTCAGCGATGCAGCAATGTGGAAAAGTCGATTCAATCAAGTCGGTTAATTTGTGTCTAGCACCCATTTTATTGCAGAAAGGTCCACAGAAGGCACACTTTAACCTTGAAGGAGAAGCTGGAGCGGCTGGAAACCCCTCAACCGCTGTCCCCGATTCACACAGACAACCTGCAATGCTCACCTCTTTAGCGTTCAAATCACCACATATAACGTCAAACACAAAGCGCTGGCCGAGGCGGGCTACTTCAGCGTCGATATCTTACCAGGGGTTCGACACTTGTGAGCTGTCACTGCTGGGATTCACAGACGTGTTGATCCATCTTCTGATCGCCGTACCTGCAAGGGCAACACCTCAGCAAATGGCAGGAGCAGCCGCAGCTTCTCTGCCAGGTTTTTGTACCGAGACAGCTATCTTTGAAATGGCGGCACAATCCAACAGAAGCCAAGGGTCACAGCAGCCCGTACTCAAATCGCTACCCGCAGCTTTAAATGAACAATCGCTGCTAAATGTCAGTAAAGGGTTGTATCCAGCAGGGGGTGCTCTTTCTCCCCTGGTTTGTATTTCTTCACAATACCAATGCCAATACCATCCCTTTTGTACCCATGAGAGGAATATGGTACAAAAAGAGATCCAGTATATGTATTTAACTTGCTTTAAAAGGTAACATCCCTTCCCATTAGTACAATGTATACTCATATAGTAGTGGCAGAGTGGTGGCTCTGAGGCCCTTAGGGATCTGCACTAGCAATCGGAAGGTTGCTGGTTCGAATCCCGTAAATGCAAAAAGGGACTCTGCTCTGTTGGGCCCTTGAGCAAGGCCCTGAACCTGCAATTGCTGAGCGCTTTGAGTTGTGAGAAAAGTGCTATATAAATGCAAAAAATTATTATTATTATTATGTATACTGTGAAGGACAGCCGGGTCCCATGCCCGGCAGGGACGCCCCTACTGCATCTGTTCCGGGGGAGCAACCATGGACAGCTCAATACCTCACCCGGGACGCTTGGTGGCAGCCTCCCTGGCAGATGATGATTCCCCAACTGGGCGCATGGCTCCATGGGAGATGGAGTCCTCCACAGCCTGGATGGGGGCTCGGATGGCCGCCAGGGGGAGCTGCATGAACTTTGCAGCCCGGCTGGTCAATTCCTCAGCCCCACCCGGAAATGCAATTAGGCCCAGGTGATCAAGCATCTGGAATACTTTCGGGTGGGGTATAAAAAAGGCCAGCCACCACCACTCGAGAGAGCCAGAGTCGAGAGGAGGAGGACTAAGCCTGAGGAGGAGTGGTGCTGCCAGAAGGATTGTCGCTGTGGTGAGAATTGTGCTTGTTTGGGACTGTGTATTGCCTGTGGGTCACGGCGAAGACGTGCGCCCATGGGTGAAGAAAATAAAACGTGTGTGTTTAAGACATACGGTGTCTGTCTGTGCCTGGGGCCTGGTCTTTTACAATACGTACATACATCTTCAAGCTGGAGAGAAGCCAGGAGACATCATAGCCAAGTGGGGGAATGCTGTCAACCAGACGTCCCATCCAGCAGGAATGTCGACAGGGCATAGATGTGCTTCTGGCTTTGTGTCGGATCCTCGTCATTATAACCACTCACATATTTACATATTCATAGAATTCATGTCAGATATGAGCTGTGCACCAAAATTACATCTTCACCTGTTCTCATCATTTATGACTTCTGCAGACTGCGGCTCTGTTTTTGTCCAGCAGACATCAGCACTTTTGCAATAACCTGTTGTGTGCCCTTCACATGTTTGCTGCTCATCTCTCTGGCAGTCTCGCTCTCAGCTGAATTACATGGCTTTGAAATAAATTTCACAAATTACATTGGCACAAAGTAACCTTCTTGCTACAAGAGCAACAGAAGACAATGTCGGGGAGGTGGCACCCGCATGTCACGTTAAACTTTACTTAAATTGATTTGCAGAAAAAAAAAAAACAGGCATAAACGTACAACCTGAACACTCCAAATAAGGGTCACCCACAGAGTGTCACGTCAGGTGGTGGCTGCAGCATTAGCTGTTGCCGTCTTTGTCTTCTTAAGCCAGGTGTGATGCTCGTAACCGCTGGGACAGTAAGTGACAAAACCATTGTCTTCTCTCTCTTGCAGTTAAGAGGCCTCCCTTAGAAAGGCATTTGACATGATCGAATGGAATTACCTTTTCACTGCATTGGAGAAATTTGGGTTTGGCCCGAATATTTGTGCTTGGATTAAACTACTGTATACCAGTCCAGAAGCTTCAGTTTGTATTAATAAAATTTGCTCAGACTACTTTAAACTAGAACGTGGTACCAGACAAGGATGTCCCTTGTCGCCACTGTTGTTTGCAATCGCTATTGAACCACTGGCGGTTCACTGCCGAAATTCTCATCAGATAAAGGGGATTGTCAGAGAAGGACTGGAACAGAAAATTTCTCTATATGCAGATGATATGGTCTTATATATATCGGACCCAGAAAACACTGTCCCTGCTGTTTTAACAGCACTAACAGAATTTCAAAAGATATCTGGTCTTAGAATTAATCTGAATAAAAGTATACTCTTTCCAGTGAACTCACAAGCATATAATATTAAATTAGACACCCTACCTTTTACCATAGCAGATCAGTTTAAATACCTAGGGGTAAATATCACAAGTAAACATAAAGCTCTTTATCAACAAAATTTTGGCGTCTGTATGGAAAAAATTAAGCAAGACTTGCATAGATGGTCAACCCTTCATCTCACTCTAGCCGGAAGAATTAACATTGTTAAGATGAATATCCTTCCTAAACTTCTCTTTTTATTTCAAAACATTTCAATATATATCAATAAATCGTTTTTTAAACAGTTAGATTCAATAATAACCTCATTCATTTGGAACTCAAAACACCCACGTATCCGAAGAGCGACCCTACAAAGACCTTAGGCAGAAGGTGGCATGGCTTTACCTAATTTTCAGTTTTATTACTGGGCAGCAAACATACAAGCCATAAAAACATGGACACAAATAAATGCACATACACAGGCTTGGTCTGCAATAGAAGTAAAATCCTGTAGTACTTCTTTATATTCCCTGCTCTGCTCTCCAATAAATGAAAGTTATCGCAAATATACTAATAACCCAATTGTGCTTTACTCACTCAGAATATGGAACCAAATTAGGAAGCATTTTAAGATGGAAAATCTTTTATCAGTGGCACCTTTGCAAGGGAACCACCTCTTTCAACCTTCGCAAGTATATCCAGTTTTTAATACCTGGAAAAGTTTTGGGATTAAAATGCTCAGAGATCTTTATATAGACAACATATTTACATCTTTTGAACAATTACGTTCAAAATTTAACCTCCCAGCTACACATTTCTTTTACTATCTTCAAATTAGAAATTTTGTTAAACAGAAATTGCCCGATTTCCCCCACCTTGCACCCTCCACAATGCTGGAAAAAATACTGCTCAATTCCGAGGAAACAAACACTATTTCCGCAATATATAAAATCTTATTAGAGTCCCTACCTTTCAAAGATCCAAGAGGACATTGGGAAGAAGATCTCTTAATCAATATATCAGAAAAGGAGTGGAAGGCAGCAAAGCAGAGAATTCACTCGAGTTCTATATGCGCAAAGCATAGAATTATTCAACTAAAAATTATATATCGAGCTCATCTGTCTCGCTTAAAACTGTCCAAAATGTTTCCAGGCCAGGATCCAACCTGCGAGCGCTGCAACCAAGCTCCTGCCTCACTGGGTCACATGTTCTGGGCCTGCACCAAACTAACATCATTTTGGACAAAAATTTTTAAGTGCCTCTCAGACAGCCTTAGTATCACAATCCCTCCTAACCCACTAACAGCTGTGTTTGGTGTTCTTCCAGACAGACTTGAATTGGAGAAGGACAAGCAAACGGTGACTGCATTCACTACACTCTTGGCACGCAGACTTATTTTGTTAAATTGGAAGAATCCTAATTCTCCTCTTATAAGTCAGTGGGAAACCGATGTTTTATATTATTTGAAATTGGAAAAAATCAAATTTTCAGTTAGAGGATCTGTACAAAATTTTTTCAAAACTTGGCAGGATTTAATCAATATTATTTTAGAATAAGAGAATTAACTATTATTGCATTTAACTCCCTTCTCCATCTCTTATTTATATAGATATTTACTTCTCCCCTTCTTTTGTCTAATGTTGCCTTATTAAAAAGCTTAAAGAAATTTTCCTTTAGCTAAGCTCTCCTTCTCAGGGATGGGGTTTGATTTGTTTTTAAATTTGTTGGGTTATAAATTGATCTGTTTGTATGGAATGATTACAATGAAAATTAATAAAATAAAAATATAAAAAAAAAAAGAAATGCTTTTTAAAATGCTTTGAATGTACTGTATAGACTTCCTGGCTGCTTCATGTAAGGTGTAGCTTCAGCCATAAAAACTGAACAGCTGCTTCATTTCCAAGCTGTGGTGACTTGTCCTCCATTTCATGTTTTCTTACAAGCAGATACACACTGGTTAGTTTAGAGCAGTGGTCCCCAACCTTTTTGACAGCAAGGACCACTTTATTAGATGCAAATTTTTCCACGGACCGGTCGGGGGGGGGGGGGGGGGGGGGGCAGTTTTATACACAATTTACATAACATTTCTATTATTATTAAGTTATTAAGCAGTTCGCATACGTTTGCAACTTGAGATTTGTCTTCTTTTTTTGCATATAACAAAGACATACGCTTTACATTTGCCATTCCAACAGATTGCACATCACAAATATTAACACTGTTATCGTTTTTTTCGTGTCTGCCATTTCTATAAGAGGGTGAAAATGAGTTAAATTCCAATGGATGTTTTTCAAATGTTGACAAGCAATAAGCAAAAGGAATCACTGAAAACCACAGAAAACAAAAACATCAAAAAAAAAAAAAACAGTACGAGGAAAGTTTGAAGAAAGAAATTTTTTTTACAATGTTTCTGTTTGGGGATCGTTGTGCAAACGTGCACATCTGAGCTGTGACCACAGATCTAACTGCTCTGTGGATGATTCGTTCAAGCATTTCAAGGTCACTTTGTTGTAATGAAAGCATCTGCTGAATGTACTTCGTAGTAACGTGATTTCTATAGACTCGTGTCATATGGGGAAACTGTCGGGACCATAAAAATACTTTGTTGTAATAGTCTCTCACCTCGGTCTCTCTCCTCTCTCTGCACCGCTGCAAAGCCCCGCCAGCCAAGCGTTCTGAAAAGTCTGAGTGAGTCTCCGTTGCCGGCAGTCCTCTCGCGGCCCGGCTGTCAGACGGCTACGGCCCGGTAGTGGGTCGCGGACCGGTGGTTGGGGACCCCTGGTTTAGAGGAGCTTCAATATAGACATTCTAATAAACAACAGGACGGCTCTTTAATATCAAGAGTGACTTCTCTTCCCACAATTCTGGTTTATGTCCATTTTGCACCCACACTTCTTGAAAATACATTGTCTCTCCGTTATATTCTCTCTCTTAAAAAGCATTTGAATAATAAACTTTTGAGGAGATCCTCTGGGCCAGCCTGCCATCCCAACTGCAGAACTTCTGATTACACGATACACAAAATACCGGCTTTCCCTTATGAGTTCAGTGTCCCTCTGTGTCTGTAGCGGGTAATCAGTATTAGACTTCGAGGACCTCCCCTTGGTGTCCAGAGGTCATGTCCCTCAGTGTACATACTATGGAGTTCACAGAGACATGTGACTCTCCAGTTACAGAACTGCCACCCCTCGGTATACAAACATGGACTTTCACTTTCATAAATGGCACCCCTAAACAACTGACCATCTCAGGCTGTAATCACCCTTACAAATTATTTTTGAGACTGGCAAGATTCCAGGGTGGCCGCATATGTCACCCACACCTATACGCGCCACCGCATTATCTACATAATCCTAAAATAAAAATATACAAAAACAAACTCCCAGTGAAATCTTACAGGTCATATTTGGCTCTTTGTAACACCTTTACACTCCACCCATTTGGGGTTTTCAACACAGCACATATTTCATGACTTCAATTTCAAGAGAAGAACGGCTCAAACAGCACCAAACCAAACTTGGTCAACCATGTCCTCTGTTGACAGCATACATATATTTGCCCTTCAGCACAATACAACGGTGGTCCCTAAAAAGAGAACGACGAGATGACTGTTTGTTAAGCCAATCCACCCTTGTGGGTGACCAACCAGCATCTAAAACACAAAGCTGATCTCATGTCCTCCACTACTTCCACTAATGTATCATGATGTGTGTTAAAGTGCCTGTAGCTTCTTTTGTTCATTTTCAGTAATTCTCTGCGCTATGTTTTCCCATAGTGGTTGGGGTGGGATGGGTATGCGCTCTTAATAAAGCAGTTGAACATGATCTGCAGCCACTGACCAGGGAAAGCAGTGGTCTATTGGGGGCCATGATTTCAACGTATGCTGTCTGACCACGGGCAGCAGTCAAAAGTACTTCAACCAGTCGTAATGTCACTAATGTGTGGTGCAAATGGCTGCCCCCCTGTGTAAAGTAAGCACAAGCATGACTTTGAGATGGGAGTCTCTCACATTCCTCACACAAGCTGCACATCTCCACAAAGGCGCTTTTGTTGGATTGCGCAGCTGTGGTCTTTGCTAGGCTCCCACCAAAGAAGACAGTATCAGTGCTGGACAGTGTTGGACAAAGTGGGCACTGTCCGTTTTCTGCTAGGCTTAAAGGGACACACCAGGCCTATTCAGACAGCATATTTAACTGGGGGGCAGAAATCCATTTGTACTCCCACCGGCAATCAAGTATGAATGGCTGAGCTGCAGCTCAACCAAACACTTTGGACAACTCTGTGCTTCACCTGATAAAGGCACACATCAGAGTTGGGCCGAGACTCCATCAGATAAGGCGGAACCTAAATGGACATTCATAGGCTTGTGACCAATACCTGGACTCAGGATGGGTGTGATGGACACACTAAAGTCCTAATTTTAACATCTTCTGGAATCTTTGAGCTGTAACCAAAGCACCCAAGTATGACGATTATTTTAGTGAATAATAATTTCCTGTCCCTTATTCATGTATTGTATTTATTTGTCGTAGGATGTGTACTTTTTGTATTATTTGCTCGTCATTGTTTTCTGTACTTGCACCATTTACAATTTCATTATACCAGTACAATGACAATACAGGCTTCCTATTTTCCTTTCTTGAATCGTAACTGCTCATCACTCTCCACCCCTGAGTATTTGGAGGATGGGACTTGTTCTACTAGTTCATTCCATGCCTAAAAACCTCAAGTCTTCATTCTCTTAAAATCAAGGGCCATCTCATTAGCTTTCTTTGCATTTAATGCAAGGACATTTTTTAGAGCACCATTTGGTGAAGTCATCTTTTTTCATCTCGGACAAAACGGCGACTCGATGGAGTGTCTGCCCTTGAGAGTCCCACCAGGGCCACGTCGTCTGAGCACTCATAATGCATGCAGGCTGGTGATGAAGCCCGTCTGTATATAAAGTGCACACTAAAGGAGACAACACGTAAGCCTGGGGCACTCTGGTGGGAACGGCTCAGATGTGACAGCTGGCATCTCAACAGACTCCATGCCCGGCCAACCCCCAAGCACATCTCAACAGTAATCTCTCCTTAACTAGGCATATTGAGTGCTAATTGTCACTCAAGTGCCATGTTAGGATGTAATAATTCTGTAGTGTGGTCACCAACACAAAGGCACTGGATTAACAATAAAATAACGGACCACAGCCAAAAGAAACATCCCAAACTAAAACGGAATGTCAACAACTTCTTTAGCAGTTCAAGCTGCCGTAAAACTCTGATTCAGCTCTACACTTCCGAGAGCGACTGTACTAAATATCAGAGCATTAACCAGCAAGACCTTTTACTTTAATGACCTCATCAGTGATAGGAAAACCAGCTTTCTTTCACTAAGTGAAATGTGGCTCAGCTCTGATGGTGCAGCAGTGTTAATTGAAGCAGCACCTCTGAATTACAATCTTGTTCACTCGGTTAGCCAGGGCAAAAAAAGGCGCTGGTTTAGAGAGTATTTACTTGAGCCGATTAAACCATAAAGATGGTGGCTTTGGTACTTTCATGTCTTTCATTATCTTGCCATTGTTATTCAAGGAGTGCCGCAATCTAGACACCTTAGAGACCGTGCTTTACAGAGGAATCCTCAGACTTAGTAGCTATAATAATTAACTATGACAGGTTCCTACTTGTAAGTGATTTTAATTTGCATGTGGATAGCCAGTGTGACCCAAAAGCAACAGAATTCATCAACTTCTTGCACTCCTTTGTTTTTAATCAGCACGTCAACCAGCCCACACATAAGTGGGGGGGGGGGGCACACTGGATTAAGTCATTTCAAAGTTAACATGAGGCAGACCGAAGATATCAGCTTATCAGACCATTTCTGCAATTTATTTGATATTTATTTGATATACTAATAAGAAGTGTATTGTTAAAAAAAAAAAAGTTACTTTGATTCATCTGCAGCCTCAATATTTGCTAATATTTTAAAGCATCAGTCTGGTTGTACTGCTTACCTTAATACAGCCAGTAGAGTGCTAATTTTAGACCTGCCTTTCTTAAGTAAAATTCTAGAAAAGGCATAATTAAGCAGCTAAATGATTACTTGAATAAGCCTTCTATTCTTGACAAGTTTCAGTCAGGTTTTAGAACCAGTCCTAGTATTTAAACTGCACCGATGACTAAAGCAGTAAATGATTTGTGGGTTAATGCGGACAGAGGCCATGTATCTGCTCTTGTTCTGTTAGACCTGAGCATTTGACACCATAGACCATTGATTCCCAATCTGGGGGTTCTGACCCCCACCAGGGGTCGCCAAAGGCTCACAATGGGTCGCGAGGACCTTTCCATTTTAAGGGGTGCAAAATGTATTTATTTAAATATTTGTTTACTTAATGTGTCTAGGCATTTAATTAATGTTTGTGTAACATAAACAACTAATTTTGTAGAAGTTTGTAGTTATTTCTTTATAAAAAATAAAAATCATGATATCGGCGATGACAAGGACGCTATTTGCATAATACTATTAGTTTTCACAGAGCGGAGCTAGCATGCAAGCTAATCTAACCACAGAATTACGAGGTAAAACAGTTAAAGGGTTTTTTGAAAAATGGCCAAGCGTCAGGGAGAAGAGAGCATTGATTGTCTCAGAAAGAAAAAAAGGACTTATCAGGACAGTTATTTGGAGTTTGGTTTCATTGAGTCAAAGGACAAAGTCAAAACTGAGTGTGTCATTTGCGGTGAAAGTATGAAACCCTGCAAACTGAAGCGACACCAGACTACCAAACACTACACGGTGGGTAAGCCCAGGGAGTTTTTTCTCAGAAAAAAAGAAACTGTGATAACTAACAGGCCCCAGAATATTAGGGAAAGTTTTGCCAGGGCTGGAAGTGACCAAAAGCAAGCAACTATTGCATCGTTTGAGTGCTCTGTCCTTATTGCACAAACCAAAAAGCCACATAACATAGCAGAGACACATATTAAACCAGCTTGCATTAAAATACCAGAAATAATGTGTGGACCTCAGGTCGCTAGCAAATTCAAGACTGTACCACTGTCTAACAACACGGTGAAAGTCAGAATTGATAGAATGGCTGGAACCGTTGAGAACACACTGACAGAAAATCTCAAAACAGGCCAGTTTTCCATCAACCCAGCTCGATGAGACTACCACTGTGGGAGAGGAGGCGATACTGATAGAATACGTACAGTACATCGACAAAACCGAACTGAAACAAGACATTCTTATGTCTGTCAATCTATCAACCACCACATGAGGAGAAGATATTTTCTGTGTTGTTGACACATACTTCACAAAACACAATCTTCCCTATAATAATTTAGTTGCATGCTGCACAGATGGAGCTGCCTGTATGATGAGAAAGAATAAAAGGCTTCAACAGCCATTTGAAAGAGAGAGCGCCCCACTGCCTGGTGTTTCACTGCGTGATACACAGACAGGCTCTGGCCAGCAAACACCTCTGTGAGGAACTAAATTAAACCTTAGAGACTGTTGTAAAAATTGTGAACTTTATTAAAGCTCGTCCAGTCAACAAACGAATCTTTGCACAGCTGTGTGAGGACGAGACCCACCAGACACTCCTCCTCCATACTGAGGTGCGCTGGTTGCCCCGGGGCAAAGTTTTGGAGCGTTTAATTGAACTTCAAAATCCGATAAGAGACTTCCTGACCCTCCATAACCAGAAACTACTGGAGGAAATGACAGCCGAGTTTTTAATTAAGACATCATACGTGGCAGAGATATTCGGCCTTTATAATGAAACAAACAAACAAATGCATGCAGGACGCAGAGACCAGTATAATGGTGTGCAAGGAAGCAGTGGATGCATTTTTGCGTAAAGTGGAGTACAGAAAGAACAAACTGGTGAAGAGGGATCTACAGCCCTTCCCCTCTTTAAATAAACAAGCAGGGGGGAAATTATCCGATGCTTTGATCTGCCAGTTCACCTACCACATGGAGCAGCTTCAGGGGGAGATGAAATCCTAGTTTTCAGACATAAATGAACACGTCTCAAAAGACGCATGTGTGATGAACCCATTTCTCGCGAAAGAGGAGGATGTGGAATATCTTCAGGCTGAAGACGAGCTCATGGATATTAAGTCGAATTCTCTCTTGAAGAAATTCTATGTTGAATATGGATACATGCGGTTTTGGCTTGTGAAAGGACCTGGCATCGCTCCAAGACTTGCGCTTCACACAACCACCAGATTCATCCTGCTGTTCGCAACGACATACCTATCAGGGACTGCTTTCAGTTCTTGAAATGGAACAAGTTCATGTATCACAAGTTCATATAAACATAGGAAAGACTGGCTGATATATTGCAGTATTCACAGGAAATAATCTGTTCAGAAAAGTAATACACACTGTTAAGCACGTTATTGCACATTATGCTCACTGTTTGGCTTCAATTTTCATGTAGCCTATTATTTTAGTTCTGTACTGGTACTGTTATGCATTGGATATAAAAGATCAAAACAATTCAAAGGTGATAGGGCTATTTTATTTTTTTTTAGTAATAGTGTTTGTCCGGGATGGGAGAAGGTGGGGGTCGTCAAAATATTCACTGGTAAAATAGGGGTCCCTTGGGAAAAAGGTTGGGAACCACTGCCATAGACCACAGTGTTCTTAAGAAATCGCCATAGTCAGTGAGTGGATCTCTCTGGCGACGTCTTGAATTGGTTTCAGTCGTACTTAGAAAATTCTTTGTTAGTTGTGGTGATTGTACTTCTAAAGATCCATGATATTTTATATGGTGTACCACAAGGATCTACTCTGAGCCTGCAGTTATTTTCAATCTCCATGCTTCCATTAGGTCAGATTATCACAAAGCACAAGGTGAGCTACCACAGCTCTATCACATCTATCTATAGCACCTGATGACCCCGATGCTCTTGGTTCTCTAACCCAGGGACTGTCTTGTATTTCTGAATGGATGAGTAGTAATTTCCTTAAAATAAATTTAAAAAAAGAAATTGAAATCTTAGTCATTAAGAAATGGGAATAGCAAAGGTATTAGAAACACATTTCACCCCTTAGTATTAAAGATAAAGGGCTCTCCACAAGAAACTACATCAGATCCTTGGAGATGAAGCCTGGAAACAGTGGAATGACTTAAAACATACATGTTAGGGAGAATGCCCAGTGGCTAGCGGGTGGTCTTTTGGCCCCTCTTGAGACCCTACAGATTTTGTTCTCTATTTAGTTTTGCTTTTTCTGTCCTCTCAGCCACATGAGGTTATCATTAAACTTGTCTTTAGAGACGTACAGTACGATATCATATACAACAACTCGTGTTTTCTGCTAATTACGCACAGTATCTACAGTATGTTATGCACACTCGTATTGATTTATGCTTTGTTGCTTATTCATTATTATTATTCCTACCCAATTTTAAATCACCTTTCCTTTTTCTTACCATTTCTTTAACATTTGGAAAGTATTTTGAGCTGCAGTCCATCCATTGTATAAAAATGTGCTACAGAAACAAGTGTTGATGTTGTTGTTATCTCTGCATCTAGTTTTTCATCTTGGACTACCGTTGATCCTACATATTTACACCTAACCACTCTTTTTATCGGCTCTCTCTGCATGTTAACCACTGAATCCCGATCATCATTAAACCTCATATATCCTGTCTTCTTCCTTTTTATCTTAAACCCACTATCATGAAGATAGCCCTTCTCCATTCTTCAAGCTTCCTCTCCTCTGGTGCCTCACAACCCATTGTCATCAGCACAAAGCCTGCACCAGTGGGGACTGGTCTCACAAATCAACAAATCTCACAAGTCAACACACCCATAACCAGATCAAAGAGGTTACTGAAATCAAGAACATCCCTGGAGCAGACCTACTCTAACTGGGGTCTTGTCTGTCACCCCAACACTGCTTCGCACCACTTCGTTCTCCAGCCACTCCTGCTCTGAAATGCCTTCACTTGCTGGAGCAAAAGCATTCCCCCTCTGAAGTGGCTGTGGCTGGTGGGGACTCTGTCTGTACTCACCACTGTTCTAGGGGACACTAACTGAGGGGCCATGACTGCTGGATCGTTCAGGACATTCTCTCTGATGACAAGGTAGTCCCATAGGATGGCCTCTCAGCAATTCACCTTCACATCAGTAACAGTTCTTACTTTGGGGTGAATCCTAAACAGCTCAGCACATGCGACTCCACAAGGCAGCTGACGGTGGCCATCTAGGCAGCCTTGGACAGTCATGTAGCTGCAGATGGGGAGAGAAGAGAGACATGGAGAGGCATGCCATCAATGCGTCCAGCCAAAAGGAAGTTGGTTGGTGAAGGTCAAGCACCTACTGCTACAAGCTCTCCACTGCAGGGGTGATGTTGGTGTGCAAGTGCTTAGGCCAAGATCTCCCCTTCACCAATTACTCCCAGTGGCGTGAGGGAAACTAAATGGGGGGTTTGACACCCTCTAGAAAATCAGTCCCAGAAGGTGACACTCTCTGCCATCTGGCACTGCATTACAAAGATATGGTGACAAAGCTCCACCAGACTGCAGGCCAGGGGGACCATGGACTAGCAACCCAAGCCAACTTCTGGTCCCAAGCTACCAGACAGACAGAGAGAGATTGAGAGAGAACTTGTGAGATAGTCTCCAGGCCCCTTTTAAGTCCCCAGTCAGCCCTCAGGGGATGCTTACCAGCTCGTCACCCCCCTCAGCAACATTCTGGTCACCAGAAAGATTTCCAGGTTAGTCAGCCTCGACCTCTTAAGATGTTGATGGCAGGGTGCAACTGGGATAACTAAAATGACAAGGGTATGGCGGTCACTGGGGTGGGGTGCACCCTTCCCCCCTAAGAGGGTCTGGTTCAGAGGAACATACTCCACTTTTTCTTGGAAGCCCCCATCAATGTTCTCCTCACCATTTGGCCACAGTCACCAGAGCCCTGGGATCCCTTCTGATCTCTTTCTCCAGCAATCGACCAGTCTGCAAAAACAGCCGGTCGAGACCGATGAGTTCTCCTGAGGAACAAGCAAGAAATGCAGGGAGCAGGTAAAGTAAAGAGGTAGGAGGAAAACAAAATTATGGATGGACAGAGATAACCCCAAATCCCCCCCCACACACACACCTTAGCAGTGTACCTCACAGGCCAGGTGATATTCTCAGGCAGTTCATGGGCATGAAGACACTCACTTGACAAGTCAAGGAAAAAGTACATTAGGCCACTGTAGCAGATCCGAAGGCAATCAACTGCCTCCACTGCCCATGCTGCATGGTCCTTAGTCCACCACACCAGGGCCTCCAGAAGTTATGCCTGAAAATGAAACACACTGGGCAAAAAGTCTGAAAGAAACAAAAAGAGAGAGGGGAAAAAAAGAAAAAAAAAAGACATCACCCACTCCCTTCCTGCCAGCTTGTCATCAGCAAACATTCGGAATAATTGTGGTCTGCCACAGGCACTAGGAGAGGATCCACCAACATCAGAGGCGGACTGGAGAAAGCAGCTTCTGAAAATGAAGGAATTGACACATTCAGTTTGGACAGAACTCACACTGGACCCTGATACAGTTAGCATCTAGAAGGAGGTCATTAACACATTCATGATGAGAACAGGCCATTCAGCCCAACAAGCTGGTCCTTCTTCACCTTGAATGCCCAACATAACGTCAAGTGGAGATATGAAGGTCCCTCAAGTTCTGCCATCTACCACACTACTTGGTCACTTATTCCATGTGTCTGTGGTTCTCCATGAAAAGAAAAACATCCTAGCACTTGTCCTTACCAAGTTTCCAGCTGTGTTCCCAAGTTCTTGTTGAACTCATTTTAAAGTCAGCATCTCAATCCACAGCACTGATTCCTTTCATAATTTTAAGCTCTTCAATTATGTCTCCTTTTAATCTCCACTCGATTAAACTAAAAAGCCCAAATCCTTCAATCCCCCTTCATAGCTCAGACCTCCCAGTTCCAAAGTCCACCTAGCTGGTCTGCTCTCGACCTTCTCTAGTTCTGCTGTGTCCTTTTTGTAATATGGAGGCCACAAGTGAACACAGCACTCCCAATGTGGCCTCACTATACAACTTAAGAATCACCTCCATGACTTGTTCTTTTAGCCTTTTTCATCTGTTCTGCCCATTGTCTGGAGTCATCGGCGACTCCCAGGTCCCCCCAGTGCTTGACTTCATCCATTTGTAGGTCATCTTGGTAAATTAACAAATAACTGCAAGTGCTTTCTGGCTTCCGAAGGCACATCACCATTTTCATCTGGTCATTCATTTCAACATGTTGGACACAAAGCAGTAAGCGTCACCCACAGCACTCAACTTCATTGCTCTCTACAAACTCTACTGACAAGCGTCCTTCATCACAACAAACTCCACAACAGGTGGACCTGCTAGTTAAGTGTGGTCAGTCTGCGTCGAGCCCTTCCTTTGTAAAACACTGAAGAGTAACAGAAGACAAAGCAATGATCCACCAAGCCATTTTTGAGTGTCTCTCTCACCTCCATTCCACTATATGTTTACTGAAGTGGCTACGAAGGGTCTCCTTTGACCAACAGAATTCTCCAATCATATAACATGGGCCGCTCCAAGTTATGTTGGATGCAACGTCAGGCTGCACTTGCGCAGAAGCTTATCATAAGCACTTCTGGACTGTAACAGAAAACCAGAGTAACCTGGAGACAGCCGGTCAGATAACAAGGGACCTCCAAAAGACCACTGGGAGACTGGGTCAAATGGAGTGGAAAAGGAAGGCCACTGCACATAACACCACAGATTAAATGGTGGTGACCCATACAAAAAGAACTTAGAAAGCAGTTTAAGGAAAACCTTATGGAGAAAGTAAAGACAAAGATGTCTAGGAATGAAGGGAGGGAAGAGAACAGCAAAGGTTTGTATAAAGTGGGAATTGAACTGCTGGGAAAGTCAATAAGGAGGAAATCCCATCAGATAAGGAGACATGGAGAGGAATGAAGAGATACAAATGAAGGTCAAAAAGGACGCAAAGAGGAGATGAGAAAGAACAGGAATGGAAAAAGACAGAAGGAATATAAGAGAATCAATTCAAGATTACAAATGGAGTAGTGGCACTGGAGGAGGAAAAGATCTTACATAAATCACACCGATAAAGAGCAAATGGGGATTTGAACAAAATAATAGGGATAAAATTGAGGAACGGTGGAAGGCATAGTCTGAGTAACTGCTTCACACTAGAATTACCAAAGCTTATGAAAAAACTCAAACCCGGCCCACCTTAAATCCGCTTGCACCTCTCTGTCAGAGTCTTTTGTCTTGTAAATGTGTTGATAATTCCAAGCAGCAAGCAGCCTGCTACTCCATCCTCCCACCGCCACAGAAAGTGTAAAACCTCTCCCAGCTCAAGCCTTGTTTATCAAGGAGTGAGGTAGTACCTAGAGCTGTATGGGCTAAAAAACATGTCGTTATTTGGAACACATACATTTCACATGTGTTCTGTGTCTACAGGAAATGCAAGAAATGTTGAACACATACCTAAAAGATAAACTTTTCCCGTGTTTTAGTACTAACACAAAATTTTGACATGAAGTGTATGATGTGTGAAGACTGAAATCCAAATATCAAATAAGCACTTTCACAAAAGGTACAAGTAGAACAGAAACAGTGCACTTCTATTCAAGACTATAACCGAAGAAAAGGAAATTGGGTTAGTGTGGCTTATTGTCGCAACTTCTGTGGTAGAACACGAGTAAGAACTGCTGACTCCTATTCAAAAGTTGGCCGGTTCGAACCTTCCCACGTCTCAAAATAAACGTTTTCAGTAGTGAGTTGCTCTCATTGTTACTATTATACAATGAAAACATACATTTGATTTGAGTCTGTAACAGCCAGTGTATGGTCACGCTCACCCCGATCCGACACTGTTAGTTTTCAAATAAAGATGTGCTATAACTCGGATGAGGGTTCTACATTGGAGAAAGAGAACAGAAGCCATAAACAAGAAATATCTAGTCAGATATAAGAACAACACAGCTGCACCAGACGTAAAGGCAAAAAATGGCACCATTTGGAAACAGCAAGAGGTCGGGCGTCATCCTGCCAGTCAGTCTGCCCCACACCTGTCCTCCAACAAAGCTGCATGGCTTATTTCTTAATGGCTTCTAAACACTCTGTCTGAAAGTCGACAACTTAGAGTCCACTACGACTCCAAAATCCTTCACATAAGGTGTACTCTCGATCTTCTGACTGCCCATTGTGTATTCAAACCTAACATTTTTACTTCCTATATGTAATACTTTACATTTACTGACATTAAATTTCATCTGCCACAAATCTGCCCAAGCCTGTATGCTATCCAAGTCCTTCTGTAATGATATAATGGATTCCAAATGATCTGCTAATCCACCTATCTTGCTATCATCTGCAAACTTAAGCAGCTTGTTACTTATATTCCTATCTAAATCATTTATATATATTAAAAATAGCAGCGGCCCTAGCATCTGACCCCTGCTGGACTGGACACCACTCTTAACGTCACCCAGTTCTGATGAGGTTCCTCGTTCCTTCCATCACCCTCTCCTTCCTGTGTCTGAGCCAATTCTGCACCCATCTGAAAACATCACCCTGAACTCCCACTTCTTCTAATTTGATACCCAACCTCAAAACCCCAAACCTAGTAATATAGTGGAGCTGAACAAAAAAGAAAATGGCAGCCCAAATCAGAAGTGAATTTTAGAACGAGGCATTGAATCGAGAAAGAACTGACAATTTTTTAGCAGATTCCTTGGTGTCAAAAAACCCCCCAGAATGATATGCAGCTCAATACTGCAGCCAGAAAGTAATCTGTGAAAAAAGCATAGAACAAGTCCCAGAATCCTGACAGTAACCCCACACATTATTTGAGTCCACGAACCCACCGCACCCCCCTAATCTTAACCAGAGTCTAAGCCGCCGCGTCACAGAGCATCGCGGCTTCAAGCATGGAGGTCCCGTGTTTGCAGCCTAGCGTGATCACACCTTCTAGTAGCTGCAGCCAAATGCTCTTGAAGTAGGGGAGAAGAAGCTGTCATTAGAAAAGAGGAGCAGAGAGATTGAAAAGTTGGCCGATCATTAAGACCTGGAGAACGACTAGGCCGAGGCCGATCCAAGCTTCTTCTGATTTTCTTTGAAGACCTGTGAAGCGACACAAACAGAGAGATTAGTGTGGCTAAGATCAGCAGGATGTGAAGTGCTCACCCATAGGCTTTATCAGCTCAAACATGCTTCCTGAATCATCTTTGGTCTGCTGGTTTGACGCTGGTCACGTCTTCGTCTCTCTTGACCAATGGCCGTCTCATCGCACATCTTATACGCTCATCTGTTCTTGTTGCTCTGCTGTGTCTTGAATGAAGTGCACCATCTAATGGCACACAGAATCTCTTTGAAATCACTTCTGGTCTAAGAACGCCCACACATATGATATACCATTGGACTTGTCTTGATGCTTTTTGGGGTCCCCACCCCTCTGTTTTTGGTGCTTTAGACCTGAAAAAAAAACTCATTTTTTTGTCACTGATTTGTGTGACACCTTTATGACGAAGAGTAAACCAAAAAGTGTCTTCAACAAAAATGCTCAGAAGGACTTGGGAGTGCGGCAGGCCACATTGACTGACTCCAGGGATTCACCCCCTAATGGGATGCGAGGAACTCAAAGTTACTCCTTTATCACAAACCTTACAAAAAAAATAAAATAAAATCAGTAATATTTTCAATGGAGTGTCATTTTATGCCATTTTGATCACAATTATAATCATATTTTTGGTATGTGATTCTTTACCAGTGGTCCTCACCTTCTAAGTGACACTCCAAGAAGGTTACAAATGACAAATACCAAACATAAGAATTGTGGGGTATCGCTTTAGAGAGTTTGAGGACCCCTTGTAACAGGTATGATGTTATTTTTAATTCTTGACTAGGGATCAGGCCCCCTGTGGACCTCCATCAGAAGGGAAACACTGAGCAGAGCCGCCCTTCCTAAAAGCACTTCAGGCTTCACACGTGAGGCCCGCGATTGAAGGACCCGCCTAACGGGGTTACTGCTGTCCCATGAATTGTCAAATTATCAGGGTTGACAGTCACCTGTTGTGATTAATGAGCAGAGAGGCGGCGTCAAGCCAACACCAGTCAGGAGCACAGAAAACAAATCAAAATGAACGCATGAAGCAGCAGCTCGGGCTGCACTTGCAGGTGTGCTCAGAAATCTAAATTCGTCCAACTTCCAGTAATGCAGCTAACTGGAACTCTGCTAAAGTCGGCTGTGACGTTGAGTGTTTACCAGACATCACCTGATATCACCTGGCCTAGGATTGTCCACATTTGACCTCGGGACCTCTACACACCACCATAGGCTGCTGACGTTCGTCTACACGTGCTCTAAATGTGCGTTTGTAAATCATCCAAAAAGAGAAATCAGCTCTGAGGAACTTCACCTGCTGCTTCATTTCATTGGTAGCTAAGCTTACTGATTTAGTTAACGCCTTCCTGCTGTCAGTGGAAGGACACGGTGAAGTTTAGATAAATCCAGAAGTGCACATGTACCTACATTCAGTTTCATTCTGACCCAGGATTTACCACTTTAAGTGCGTTTATTAAGCACGTTCAGTAGTAAGTTGACGTTTTCATTTTAGTATTGTTAGTAGTATTTAATATTATTATCATCATTGTGAGCAGTAATAACAGTATTGTTGACCAGGCCCCTCATGGACCCCGTGATCATCAGAGGTGACTGTGTGCAGATGGTGCAGACCTATAAATACCTGGGAGTGCAGCTGGATGATAAATTAGACTGGACTGCCAATACTGATGCGCTGTGCAAGTGAAGATAGAGCTGACTATACTTAATTAGAAGGCTGGCGTCCTTCAACATCTGCAATAAGATGCTGCAGATGTTCTATCAGACGGTTGTGGCGAGCGCCCTCTTCAACACGGTGGTGTGCTGGGGAGGCAGCATTAAAAAGAAAGACACCTCACGCCTGGACAAACTGATGAGGAAGGCAGGCTCTATTGTTGGCATGGAGCTGGACAGTTTAACATCTGTGGCAGAGCGAAGGGCGCTGAGCAGGCTCCTGTCAATCATGGAGAATCCACTGCATCCACTAAACAGTATCATCTCCAGACAGAAGAGCAGCTTCAGCGACAGACTGCCGTCACTGTCCTGCTCCACTGACAGACATGAGGAGATCGTTCCTCCACCAAACTATGCGATTCTTCATTTCCTCACGTGGGGGGGGGGGGGGGGGGTAAACATTAACATTATATAAAGTTATTGTCTGTCTGTATAACTGCATTGTTATCACTCTTTAATTTAATATTGTTCTTTATCAGTATGCTGCTGCTGGAGTATGTGAATGCAATTAATAAAGTATCTATCTATCTATCTATCTATCTATCAATCACATATCACAAGTGATACTGTTGGCTGTATCAAGTAACAAAGAGTAAGAGCACATCGAGACCCTGGACCACCTTTACTACTGTTATTACTACTAATTAATTAGGCCTTCATTTATAAAGGAAATAAATACAAACATACAGTATATAGTCACGTTTGGGATGTGTACTTTTGTATTTCCTATTCATTTATATATCCTTCAGATTAAACCTGCTATAAGAAACGCTAATGTAGTGGAGTCAGAGAAGAGCAGTTTGGGAGTCAAAATGCAGACTGCGACCCCGTGAGGAGCGCTAGTCTGTGTGACGACACTCGTCAGTACCGTTGGATTGAATTTCTGAGCTGGCCATGGAACTCTGCAAAGATCATTACTTGTGTTCTGCTGTGTGTTGTTTTTTTTGACACCCATCTACCCGATCGTCTTTCTCAAAACTTCTTCCATTTGTTTTTTTGTTGTTTTTTTTTTGAGAGTCAAGGGTGGGGGGGTCTGTCGAAACACAGGACCTGTTAAAGCCCACTGAGGCATTCCTTGTGTGATTTTGGGGTTCTCTAAGAACTAAACTGTTGCTGGTGAGATATTGCAGCCCACAATACCACTCTGTTGGCCCAGTTTGGCCAGGGCAGAACAACAATTTAGAATATTGAGACTAAATATTTAAATTGAAACACATATATTAATATTTCAGAGCCCTGACACACATATTGTGTGTGTCACATACTTCTGCTTCATACAGTCAATCATTACATTTTTTATGAACAACCCCAACGTTTGATTTTCGTTTTAGGCCGGTGTCCTCAACTATCAATCAAGACCACAGGGTGGGGTCACTCACGCTCATTGGTTGATTGCAAAAGAGGGAATTTGGAGTCTCCTTGGATGTCCGTCACTGCCATTTCATCACAGGCTTCTGTTGGTGCAGACCTGTTCACTGCTCCGTCGGTCTCTTTATTTATGTGGACATTCCTGGTTTGAGCAGTTCCAGTGAATCAGCAATCCATTTCAAAACAGCATCATGTGTTCTGTGATTTCCGTTTCCCAGCTCATACGCTGCCATGTGGACGTCGGTTTGAATGCAGGAAAACCAAAGACCTTAGGTGAGCACACTCAGGCAAAAGTAATCGACAGGAATGGATTAGCCAATAGGAACACACAGAGCCAGGTGGTCATGATTGACAGGTGACAGGGGGCTTCTGAACTAAACAGGGCGGCGTTACGCTTCACATAGGCCTTTTGAGGAGCGAGGGGCTAAACAAACAAAACACAGAAAGAGAATGTGGCACCATTTCAAAGAGGGGTCACACTGTTGGCCTCCTACTCCCCAACATTTGTCATACAACACATACTTAGGCAGAACAAACCAAGAGAAGGTGTAAGATGGTGGTAAAACAAGTCGAGAGTTTCCCAAGTCAATCAGAGTAAGACATTGCTGAAGAAATTCTTCACAGGATTCAACTCACAAATGCAATAAAAGCCACCGTTAATGTGCTGTCCCCTGCGGCAAGACGCTCTGAGCGTTCAGGTAGCTGACCTGACAAAAGATGGCACACACAGAACAAAATCCTCCCTCAAGCAAATGTAACGACGACACCTACTGAGGTGCAAGGATTTTAAAAACAGACGATGGAGAAGGATGCAGACCCCCAAACGCTGTTCCACTTTTATAACAAACCCTTGACAGTAAGTCCTCCATGTTATTTTAAAGCCCTTTAACTCGTTCACTTTATTTTTCCTAACATAAAATGTCACATTTAATCTTACTGAAATACACCATCAGTGTGACTATTCAATCTCCATTTCTAAAGCCACCTTCAGCAGCAGTAACTGCTTGACGCCTGTGAGGGTTAAAGGTGTTTGTCCCAGGAGTACCTGAGGCTCACTCCTTTTTTTTTTTTAAATTTTATTTATTAATTTTATTGTAATGATTCCATACAAATAGATTAATTTATACAAAAAAGAATTGAAGACAAATCAAACCCCACCCTTGAGAAGGAGAGCGTGGCCAAAGGTGAATTGCTTAGGGCTTTTTAATAAGGCAACAATAAACAAAAGAAAGGAAATATATATATATATATATATATATATATATAAATAAAAAATGGAGAAGGGAAAGAAATGCGGAAATAATTATTTCTTCCTATTCTAAAATATTATTGATTAGATCCTGCCAGGTTTTTAAAAAATTCTGTACAGATCCTCTAACTGAGAATTTGATTTTTTCCAATCTTAATACATAATTCGCCAGCCTCCTCACTCACATCTGTCCAAAGCCGAATGTGCAGTTGCCTTCTGTGCAGCTGCCCAAAAAACCTTATGAGACCAACATCCAACCCCAACATCACGGCAGGCAGCGGATTTACGGCCGCAAAAATTCAAAGAGAAAGGCGACTTCGATTAAAGCTCTAGAGGCCTGAAAGGCAATTTCGACTACAGCTCAAGGCCTAATTACGCATTCTGATTCAATACACCTATATCAGGTTTGTGGTGCTTATACTTATTACTATTCCACTCGTGCCCGTTTCATCTTATGTTGTCGAAACAGGCTCTTTGTCTAGTTTCAAATAATATAAAACATCGGTTTCCCACTGACTTATAAGAGGAGAGTTAGGATTCTTCTAATTTAATAAAATAAGTCTGCGTGCCAAACGTGTAGTGAATGCAATCACCGTTTGCTTGTCCTTCTCCACTTCAAGTCCGTCTGGAAGAACACTGAACACAGCTGTTAATGGGTTAGGAGGAATTGTGACCCCAAGGCTGTCTGAAAGGCACTTAAAAATTTTGGTCCAAAATGATGTTAATTTGGAGCAGGCCCAAAACATGTGACCCAGTGAGGCAGGAGCTTGGTTGCAGCGTTCGCAGGTTGGATCTTGCCCTGGAAACATTTTAGACAGTTTTAAGCGAGACAGATGAGCTCGATATATAATTTTTAGTTGAATAATTCTATGCTTTGCGCATATGGAGCTCGAGTGAATTCTCTGCTTTGCTACCTTCCACTAATTTTCTGATATATTGATTAAGAGATCTTCTTCCCAGTGTCCTCTTGGGTGTTTGAAAGGAAGGGATTCTAATAAGATTTTACATAATGCTGAAATGGTGTTTAATTCCTCAAAATTGAGCAGTATTTTTTCCAGCAGGGTGGAGGGTACGAGGTGAGGGAAATCGGGCAGTTTCTGTTTAACAAAATTTCAAATTTGAAGATAGTGAAAGAAATGTGTAGCTGGGAGGTTGAATTTGGAATGTAATTGTTCAAAAGATGTAAATATGTTGTCTATATAAAGATCTCTGAGCATTTTAATCCCAAAACTTTTCCAAGTATTAAAAACTGAATATGTTTGCGAGGGTTGAAAGAGGTGCTTCGCTTGCAGGGGTGCCACAGATAAAACATTTTCCATCTTAAAATGCTTAGTACATTGGTTCCATATTCTGAGTGAGTAAAGCACAATTGGGTTATTAGTATACAGTGCATCCGGAAAGTATTCACAGCGCATCACTTTTTCCACATTTTGTTATGTTACAGCCTTATTCCAAAATGGATTAAAATAATTTTTTTCCTCATAATTCTACACACAACACCCCATAATGACAACATGAAAAAAGTTTACTTGAGGTTTTTGCAAATTTATTAAAAATAAAAAAACTGAGAAATTCCATGTACATAAGTATTCACAGCTTTTGCTCAATACTTTGTTGATGCACCTTTGGCAAGTCTTTTTGAATATGATGCCACAAGCTTGGCACACCTATCCTTGGCCAGTTTCGCCCATTCCTCTTTGTAGCACCTCTCAAGCTCCATCAGGTTGGATGGGAAGCCTCGGTGCACAGCCATTTTAAGATCTCTCCAGAGATGTTCAATTGGATTCAAGTCTGGGCTCTGGCTGGGCCACTCAAGGACATTCACAGAGTTGTCCTGAAGCCACTCCTTTGATATCTTGGCTGTGTGCTTAGGGTCGTTGTCCTGCTGAAAGATGAACCGTCGCCCCAGTCTGAGGTCAAGAGCGCTCTGGAGCAGGTTTTCATCCAGGATGTCTCCGTACATTGCTGCAGTCATGTTTCTCTTTATCCTGACTAGTCTCCCAGTTCCTGCCGCTGAAAATCATCCCCACAGCATGATGCTGCCACCACCATGCTTCACTGTAGGGATGGTATTGGCCTGGTGATGAGCGGTGCCTGGTTTCCTCCAAACGTGATGCCTGGCATTCACACCAAAGAGTTCTATCTTTGTCTCAGCTGACCAGAGAATTTTCTTTCTCATGGTCTGAGAGTCCTTCAGGTGCCTTTTGGCAAACTCCAGGCGGGCTGCCGTGTGCTTTTTACTAAGGAGTGGCTTCCGTCTGGCCACTCTACCATACAGGCCTGATTGGTGGATTGCTGCAGAGATGGTTGTCCTTCTGGAAGGTTCTCCTCTCTCCACAGAAGACCTCTGACAGAGTGACCATCGGGTTTTTGGTCACCTCCCTGACTAAGGCCCTTCTCCCCCAATCACTCAGTTTAGATGGCCGGCCAGCTCTAGTTAAGAGTCCTGGTGGTTTCGAACTTCTTCCACTTACAGATGATGGAGGCCACTGTGCTCATTGGGACCTTCAAAGCAGCAGAAATTTTTCTGTAACCTTCCCCAGATTTGTGCCTCGAGACAATCCTGTCTCAGAGGTCTACAGACAATTCCTTTGACTTCATGCTTGGTTTGTGCTCTGACATGAACTGTCAACTGTGGGACCTTAGATAGACAGGTGTGTGCCTTTCCAAAGCATGTCCAGTCAACTGAATTTACCACAGGTGAACTCCAAATAAGCTGCAGAAACATCTCAAGGATGATAAGGGGAAACAGGATGCTCCTGAGCTCAGTTTTGAGCTTCATGGCAAAGGCTGTGAATACTTATGTACATGGGATTTCTCAGTTTTTTTATTTTTAATAAATTTACAAAAATCTCAAGTAAACTTTTTTCATGTTGTCACTATGGGGTGTTGTGTGCAGAATTCTGAGGAAAAAAATGAATTTAATACATTTTGGAATAAGGCTGTAACATAACAAAATGTGGAAAAAGTGATGCGCTGTGAATACTTTCCGG
This sequence comes from Erpetoichthys calabaricus, assembly GCF_900747795.2. Classification (NCBI taxonomy): domain Eukaryota; kingdom Metazoa; phylum Chordata; class Cladistia; order Polypteriformes; family Polypteridae; genus Erpetoichthys; species Erpetoichthys calabaricus. The sequence goes on along the minus strand of NC_041409.2, from coordinate 33,717,449 downwards.
ATGCACTGTATTTGAGATAACTTGCATTTATTGGAGAGCAGAGCAGGGAGTATAAAGAAGTACTACAGGATTTTACTTCTATTGCGGACCAAGCCTGTGTATGTGCATTTATTTGTGTCCAGGGTTTTATGGCTTGTATGTTTGCTGCCCAGTAATAAAACTGAAAATTAGTTAGAATCATGCCACCTTCTGCCTGAGGTCTTTGTAGGGTCTCTCTTCGGATACGTGGGTGTTTTGAGTTCCAAATAAATGAGGTTATTGTTGAATCTAATTGCTTAAAAAACGATTTATTTATGTATATTGGAATGTTTTGAAATAAAAAAAGTTTAGGAAGGATATTCATCTTAACAATGTTAATTCTTCCAGCTAGAGTGAGATGAAGGGTTGACCATCTATGCAAGTCTTGCTTAATTTTTTCCATACAGACAGCAACATTTTGAGCTTTATGTTTACTTGTGATATTTAAACTGATCTGCTATGGTAAAAGGTAGGGTGTCCAATCTAATATTATATGCTTGTGAATTCACTGGAAAGAGTACACTTTTATTCAGATTAATTCTGAGACAAGATATCTTTTGAAATTCTGTTAATGCTGTTAGAACTGCAGGCAGTGTTTTCTGGGTCTGATATATATAAAACCATATCATCTGCATATAGAGAAATTTTCTGTTCCAGTCCTTCTCTGATAATCCCCTTTATCTGATAAGAATTTCAACAGTGAACTGCCAGTGGCTCAATGGCGATTGCAAACAGCAGTGGTGACAAGGGACATCCTTGTCTGGTACCACGTTCTAATTTAAAGTAGTCTGAACAAATGTTGCTAATACAAACTGAAGCTTCTGGATTGGTATACAGTAGTTTGATCCATGCACAAATATTCAGGCCAAACCCAAATTTCTCCAATGCAGTGAAAAGGTAGTTCCATTCAATCATATCAAATGCTTTTTCTGCGTCTAATGATAGTAATATCTCTGGGGTGTTTGATTTTGATGGTGAATATATAACATTAAACAGGCGTTGGAGATTGGAAGATAAGTGTTGGCCTTTAATCCAGTTTGATCCTGTGATATTACCGAGGGCAGCACTTTCTCCATCCTTCTAGCTACAATTTTTGAGAGTATCTTAACATCATTATTCAGAAGTGAAATTGGTCTGTATGATGCACATTGTAACAAGTCCTTATTTTGTTTAGGAAAGACGGTGATTAATGCTTGATGAAAAGTTTGAGGTAGAATTTGATTGGCTCTAGCTTCTACTATGTATTACGGGGACGTGAATCAGGTCTGGCGATTAGCAGCTCCCACCTTCAATCACTGATGCACCCCAGAACCGCTCCCGCCCTACTACCATGGCCCCCGTTTATTATCTATTTAAAACTGGCCTTTTCAATTTGAGCTGTGGCACCGCTATACCACACTGTCTCTAATGGGATGGAGATCAGGGCATTCACTGGGCCACTGCAGGAAACCCACTTTTCTATCCTTGAGCAACTACTACTTTGACCTCTGTTTGGGTGGTCTTGCACCATTAGCTTATAACACCCCAATATTCTTCCTTCTACTATTGTAACTGCATTCCAACAGGCCTGCAGCACAACCCAGCCACCCCCATATTACCCTGAAGATCGGGAAGTTTGTATTCATAAGGTGTGACATTTGTACTACACAACTCCAACTTATCTGACTTAAAAACCCTTTCCCACGTAACAAAACGGTTACTGTCATGTTGTTTTGGCACAAATAGTTTCATGACTAATTTTTATTTGAGTAAGGCCAGTTGTGCTAACCTTGCCTGTAGGCTGGTGTCATGAACTGATGCAATGGCCGATTAGCGCTTCTTTACTTCAGCCCCAGAAATTGAACAGTGAAGATCCTGAGGCTGCTGGCCTCTTCGCTCAAGTCTCCCTCGCGTTTGCACCTTGTGTGAGGTATCGCCTGGGTGACTGCACAGGTCTTTCCATGCACAATAGTAATGTCACCATCAGAGCTTACTGGAATATTTTAACACTGGGGTCTTGTTTTCTATCTTCTACATTCCTATCGTTCCGTCTATAATGCCTTTAGAATGTGCTTTAGTCTTTACTTTCAAAGCCATCCTTAAGAGGCAGCGGGGTCCCATACCTGCCGGTTGATTATCCATTAAATGCGCCCGTGTCCAATTATTTTTCACTTTTGGAAACTTTGAGCCACGTGTTGTGGAAGCTACAACAAATATGTTAGTTTTTTTTAAATTGGTTACTTACCCATGTTTTGTAATGACCAATAAAAATGTTTACTGCCCAAGCTTTTATGAATAATGAAAATCAAGTTTGACATAATACACGTATGTTTTTCAGTATTATTGGTTAATACTGACAAACATACATGGAGGAGCGCTGGATGGATTGGACATTATTCTTATTGTGTAATCCACAGGGTCAGTCATCCAGTTTTCCAATACAAATAAAACAAAATATTTTAGTCAAAAATGCTAAATAGATACTTCCTGAAAAAAAAAAAAAGCGCATATTTTAAACAGCAAAATGCAATTCAAGTTTCTTAACTGAAGATCCACATCTCCCCCTCATTCACTTGGGTTGTCTTCAATTCAGACTCAGGCCCATGTAACTGAACAGTCACATTCACAAAGAAAAACAAACAAGAGGACAAGGTTTCAGTAAAAGGTTTGCTATTTAGTAAAATAAAAAAAATAAAATAATTTGAGAAAAACCATCCACTGTGAATGTTCATTTAACTGTTGTCACTAAGTTTACAGCATACACCAAACAAAACCATAAACTCTCCACATATAAACATGACAATTCCACCATGAGTCTGCAGACCCGTTTTACGCGTTGCACAAATCCCAGCTGTTACTAAAATCCATTCATGTGCTGTACCTCCATCCTTCCAAAGAGCCAATGGAGGCGGAAAATCCTTCAGAAATCCAGGGGCTCAAATCAAGATTATATGTTAAAAATTTTAAAAGTCCTCCAAAATCTGCATGGAGATGTCCAGAGCTTGAACTTGGCAATGATCCACTGTGACAGTAAATAAGAGAAGCTTTATGCCATCTATGTTGACCTACACAAGTGTGAGAGTGGGCTAATGGAGGCAGAACACAATGCAAAGTCAAAAATCATCAGGACCACAAACCACTGAGGCAAGAAGTTTCACTGAGAGAGCAGATCACTGGTGCAAAGTTTGGGGTTTGTATTAAGACAGACAAGACGAGCAGGTAAATAAAGAATAGAGGGACTGCTCAAAAATACAGTGACAAATTGACAGAATGAGAAAAGGCAAAAATGAAGAAGTCACAGATAGAAAAGATGATTTAAGTGACAGGAGGTGGAGGATGAAATGTCCATGACCTTGTAAATCAGAAAGGAAATCTGGATGGGTAATCTGGGCAAACCAAGATAAACCAAAATGTACCCTGTTATCATTCTGTCTATAAAAACAAAGTTTAACTCGGCAAACGGGCAGGTAACATAACATTACATGATTCATACAGATTTTGTAAACATACAAAAGATAAAAGCTTAATTTCAGGGGAGAAAAAACAAAAACCCATCCCTGTAACACTCTGGGCTGGCTGCAACGCACTGCAAGGTAATCTTGTCCAGAAAACCCCATCAAATTTTTCCAGAGCACAAACCTGTAAACAGACATTTGTACGTCTCTACATGCAATACTCATTTGAGGAAGACAAACCCCACTAAACGCCTAATCTGACGATGGAAACCAGACACCTGGGAATGACACACTACTGTATATTGCACATATCTTGCCCAACATGTCTACCGCATAGTAGGAAAAAAAAAAAAAAAACAGGTTTAAGCAAGAAATGGTTTCACTTTAAACATTATAACTAACTAACTAACTATCAACCAAAATAACCGCACAGGCCTGGTTAAGAATAGTCACTTACTAAACACCCATCCCAATTCACACATGCAACATTCTTCATTTCTCTCTCTCTCTCTTAAAAACAGACTATTTCCATGAAGACATTTAAAACAGCATGAAAATTAAATTTAAAATGCAAAAAAAATTGAAATATATATAAATAAATAACTTCCCAAAGAACATTAACAAATAATACCTGGATTTCCTAAAATAATAACGCATGCTCATTTTATAACATCTTAGGCCTACTAATGTTTATTGCACTCTCTTTTGTTTTTCTTCAAAAACACAACCGCTCAGTGACTAGCACACCTCAAACCCTCGGATGGGCTCAGTTTCACCCACAGATGCAGCCAAAGCTGCGTTGAAATGATTTCTTAACATCTACTCAGATTTCTCTTAGACACAAACTACCATATGATTCATTAGAATTTAAAAGAATAAAAAAAAGTTTAAGACTTAAATTTACTATTTACAGAACTTACAATAAATATTTTTTGAACAACTGCTGTATTGAATACTGACGACTAAAGACCACCATTCAGAGGTAAAGACCCTAAAAATTCACGGGTTTAGTAGCAGGCAACAGCTTTCCAAATGGCAAGGGATTTTTTGGGGAGCCTCTGTAGCGGCCTTTTTCTTTCAGAGCTGCACGCTTCAGGCAGTTCTTTTCAGGGCTGCAGGGCATCTTCTTGGTAAGGATTTTATTTGCCATGAAAGGATCATTTGACACTTGGTTAGTCACATCGTCAAGAGCACATGGCTTGGATTGTGAACTTTGCAAGTTCTCTGTGCCAGTGGCAGAGTCAGCACATTTGTCCTGTGCTATGGTAAGGGTATTCGAGGTGCTTTTCAAGAGGGCAGACAGGCCGCTTTCATGACTCAAGGACTTCGGCAGATTGCCTAAAGGAGTCATTATCTGCTCAGATCTGGTTTTCAAAAGTGAATTTATTCTTCTCACAGACTGACGAACTGGTGTACGTTGAAACTTAAGAGGTGGCATCAAATTTTGTCTTGGGGTACAATCATTTAAAGAAAGAATGTTAAACCGTTGAATATGATCTGCTACTTTCATCTGAACAGATTCTGACGCCTCTGTAACATAGGCAGATTCTGAATTTTCATTGTTTATAGAAGGTACCGTTTCTTTTGGTGTCCCTTGAACTGACCTAAACATCTCGTCGTCTTCTGGCAGTGTTTTAGACAGCACGTGAACCGTTAGTTCTGAAACAAACTGAGGTGACTGATCATTTTTAGGGACTTGGTTTGTGGCTGGATCACGAGGAGCATTCTCACAGACTGAAGGGATGTTCTGGTTATTTTCTTCTGTGCTCAAGCCAGCCAATTCTTGTACATCTGCCACTTCAGAAACAGACAAGTCTTCAGATGTTATGTCTGCATGACCAGCTGCTAAACTGCACTTCTCCTCCTTAAAGGACTTATCAACATTCTCTGTAATGCAAGGTACAGCCCCACCAGCCTCAGCAACTGTTTTGAAGATTTCATATCTTCCTGGAGACTCGCATTCCCCAATTAATGAGTGTAAACTGCTTCCCGATTCCAAGAAAGCTCTTCTGATTTTAAGGAGAGTGGCTCCAGTTGAATTTTTCTCCTCCTCAGAAAAAGAGGCTTTCCCTTCAGGGCTTTGACTTTTGTTGTTTAGACTCATGCTTTTGGGAAATCCAGCAATGATAGGTGGCTTCCCAGCTACAAGAGCCGGTTCAGAGAAAAAATTGCTACCTAGTCCATGACCCATTGGTGTTTCTACAGAAGAATCATTGCTGGTCTCCAAGGATTCCACTGGACTCCTGCTCCAAGAAGTCTGGAGGGCAACACCTTCTCTTTGAGGTGTTATGAGATTTTCTTCCGATTTACTGATATACTTAGAACCTACAAAATAAAGGATAGATATTTTAAAAATGCCAGCTGTCTACACAATTATCATGCAAGAAGAAAATAAATTCCAAACAGTACTAGGACATCAAAGTCAGGGCCAGAAGTGCCCAGACACTTCCAGTGCCTTATCACTAGAATTACCAGAACCTACGAGAAAACTTGTAAATCCGGCCCACCTTAAATTCCTTCACACCTCTCCGTCAGCATCTTTTGTCTTGTAAATGTGTCGATAAGCCCAAGCAGCAAGCAGCCTGCTATACCATCCACCCAGGACATCTTTAAATTCACCCTCAGCATAGTGTCCTCCTTTCTATTAAGGCCCTGAGGTTCAATTATACATCAGTGACAGGAAGACTGAAAAAGGATGTTGCCTGGATAAGCTTCCCATCAGATTAGACTACACCCAGTTGTCTTTGTCCAGACTGGCACTTATTACATAACAGACAATTGCAGAATTATAAATTACAAGTTTTTGAAAACTTAGAAGATAAGGTCTTCTCAGAATTTTTTCCTGTCCCATTAATGAGTCCAGGTGAGATTAAAAAGATCAAGTATATCATATGAACCACAGTTTCTGGTTCATAACTTTGTATTGGAAATTGAGATACTGAGGAACTGGACATCATATGTAACACATATAACAAGAACCATTAAAATTACAGAATAGCACTTAAAGGTCACATATTGATATTGCTGCAGCACCATGCATTTGAATCTATTAAAATCGTTTCAGAAAATGTTTGTTGATGGTCAACTGGAGGAGCCACTGGGCTAGAGGATAGTGCATTATTAAGATATTCAAGAGGAGAAATCACCTTTCTATCATTGGAAGAGAAGGAAGGCACAGTAAATTAGGATTTACACCCTGCATGCAACGCCTCTCCCACACCACCTACACCCGTGGAATTCACTGGATATTTAAGAGGCATATATTGTAAATTACACAGAGGTAATATATACACATACATACATACAGTATATAAACACAGTATACTGTATATAACAAATATATCGACCTCTAATTAAAAAGGCCAATTATACAGTATGTAAAAATTAGAAAAGCAGTAATACAAACATACTCACAGGGATAACCACAAAGAAAACATCTTATTTATGAGTGAATGTAATGGGAATGCAGCAAAAGCAATAGGCTTTTGAGATTAGAACGACTTTCAAATATTTTAGAAAGTACTGTAAACAAAATAACTAAATATGAATAAATTTCTTAATTAAGGGCAACATACTTATAATGAAGTTTAATGCAAAGGTCATTTTATAGAAAATGAAAATATTTCAGCAACAATTATATAAAAAGGAGCTCAGGGCTATAAAGTACACAGTCAAGAGTTTGTGGAGACCACCTATAAGGTTTCAAAAAGACTGCTTGGAATGCAGGGCAGAGGAAAAGTTAGGAGAAGCTAACTTAAAGTTGCATAAAATTTGTACTGACGCAGAAGAAAACATTTGAATACTATTCATTGTATTTAATGCTATATATTAGCTAACCAATTAATCTTACTATGAAAAAATCTCATTGAAAAATTAAAAAAAAAAAAAAATACCTTTTCTGGCATGTTGATTTTGCAACACGGGGCTAAATGATGCATCTTTTGCAGGATAACCAGTTACATTTTCTTGACAGGCAAGACGAGAGCCAATGGCTTCTGATCCTTTGACTCCAATAAAGGACCCCTGCAAAGCGGTCTGCAAAGGTAAAATAAAATGAAATATACACTAGGCCTGTAAAATTAGCCAAAAAAAATAAGATCTGAATATTCAAATCAACAATAAGCAAAAATTTAAATATATACAAACCCGAAATTTAAAAATGTGCGCAGAGAATGAAACTGAACATGTGGTCTGGCAAGGACACAATGTAAACTTGTATGGGAGGAGCTTTCAGTTACTAGCAGGTGGCTGTTAAGTGCAGTATTACTGTATGCATTATTTGGAAATCGTGGGGAAATGGAGAGAGACAGGAGATGAATGTAAAGAGGTATAATAAAATGATTTACATGTACTTGTACAAAGTTACTACAAAAATATTAACTGTGGAAAATATACAGCATTCGGAATTACAAAGGCCATAATAAGAAATAACCTGCAAAAATACCTGCATTAAAATAGCATACTAAATAAAAGACAGCGTGGATTTATGAAAGGAATATAAGGAAGGAAGACTTACAGATTCTTTATTTTTGCCAAGACTGAACTTCAGACGCAGTGACTTTCTAACTCCATCTTTCCTGTGTACTCTTGGCGAAAAGCCTTTGTATATTCCAGTTTCAGCTCTGCATGAACATAAATGAACAGTCATAAGCTTCTAATTAAAAAAAAAATCAAACTAAAGAATGGTGAAAACCTGAACAAAATCTTACTACATCTGAGAACCTCAAAGACCAAAAACTGGTATGAAGCATCATTAGAAAGTAAAACAGGTCTGCCAGCTACAGTATGTCCAGTAGGAAAACCTGCTCTGCATTTATGCTTTTTCAATATAAACTAAGACACATAGTCAATCATGAAAGGAATGATCAAAAGGTCCATAGGTTCAATACTGAGATTTCAAATGTAAATGGGATATTCTACAGTGCTGATTTTCCAGAAGCTTAACACTACAATTACCAAAGCCTACGAAAAAACTTTTAACTCAAAAGTGTTTCGTGCATTCTTTCTCCGATGTAGAACCCACAACATCATCTGAGTTCATGTCTGCTATAGCGCGTCTTTATGTGAAAACAGCAGTGTCAGATCAGGGGTAGTGTGAACATAACTAGGAGAATAAAACTGAATAAAACAAACAACGCTAACCTTTACAAGTACCATACATTTACACTGGCTGTTACAGACTCAAATCAAATGTATGTTTTTATTCTATAATAGTAAGAATAAGAGCATCTCACTACTCAAAATGGAGTCATGCGGGATCGAACTCGTGACCTTTTGATTACCAGTCAGCAGCTCTAACTGTTACACCACCAAACCAGTCGTGTTAAAGATGTGTCAATGTCGCACCCTAACGCGGGTTCTTTTTCTACAGTTATATTCTTGAATAAAAGCACACTTGTTTTGTTATACTTGTACCTTTTGTGAAAGTGGTTTATTTCATATTTGGTCTTCAGGCTTCACACATTATACACTTCATGTCTACATTTTGTCAATTACTAAAACATGAAAAACATTTGTTTTAACGATGTGTTTACATAGATTGTTGTAGATACTGAACACACATGAAATGCAGGTGTTCCAAATAACAATATAGTATTTACTCTATACAACTCTAAGCAACTGACACGCAGGTAAACAGACTTAAGCTGAGAAAACCTTGTGAGGCGTTGGGGGTGGGGTGGGGGGGATGTGATAGCAGGCTGTGTGCTGCTTATCAACACATTTACAAAACAAAAGACGCTGGCAGAGAGGTGCGAAGGGATTTAAGGTGGGACGGATTTACGAGTTTTTTCGTAGGCTTTGGTAATTCTAGTGTTAAAGATCAACTCCTATGAACAAAAATGAGTGATCTAGTAATAAGGAGAAAAGTAAATACATCCATTTGTGAACCAAATCAACATTGATTGTTGTCATCCATGATAAGACTATGAGGCTATTTCTTATATGTCTTCAGCAATTAATTCCAGTCTAGTCAACATGTGCCAGAAACATTGCTCTTCATATGCACAGTCAACAGATCGACTGCAGAACTCAAATTGCAGGATGTGTCATGAAGATGGCTCAAGCAGAAAAATTTTAGAGATTTTAGAGAAACAGCACATGCAATAGCAGACACAATAAGAATTAGTTATTGGTCAACTGAAACCTCATTTTATGGACATGAGCAAGATCTGTACATGTTACGTTGCCAGAATGTTGACACTTAAAATTATGCATCATTATATCAACTGTTTCAAAGAACATCTGAAATCAATGACTTCACACTTGGAGACTTATGTACAGTATCTCTCCACATTTAGGGATGAAGCTTGGATATACAGTCGACCCTTGATATACAACCGGCCTGACATGCGAACAACTTGATTTATGACCAACATCTTGCGTTACGACCTGAATGCGGTCACGTGTATCCACTTGCACGATTGTAAACAAACAGCCGAGAGCGTTTGTAAGCGTCAGTCGGAGCCCAGATACATGTGTTTGTGGATGGAATTTCGGTCAGTGCAGTGATTTATATAATTTTTTTCGATAATTGCTAAGGAAGGAAGAGAAGGTAACGAAGGTAAAGAAGCGATCACAATCGAAACGAAGAAGGAAATCGTGTGGAAATATGAGAGTGGCGTTTGTGTGACTGATCTCGGTAATATGTACAGCATGTCAAAATCCACCATCTCGACAATTTTACAAAGAAAAGATTTGTATAAGGAGGCTCCTTCCAAACAATAACCACCTTCCATTTCATTCTCCTCCTCCTCCCTTCCTGCAGCCCAAAGATGTCAAATTAAATGGTGAGTACAGTATGAAATTGTTGTTTCTGGTAGGCTAGGCACTTTTTGTAACTTTTTGGTTAGTACAATAGAAAAATTATTGGTGTTATTATGCACATTATACAACCCTTTTTTATTATGAAAAGGTTAGTGTTGCTGTGGGAGGTTCGGAACACATTATGGGTATTTCCATTATTTCTTATGGGAAAAATAGTCTTGACTTACAACCAACTTGAGTTACAACCAGCCCTCGTGAACGAATTGAGTTCGTAAGAGAAGGGTCCACTGTACTACTATGCAGTGATGGAAAGTAAAGAAGTACATTTTCTTTATTGCAGTACATTTTTCACCTATGTGTACTTTAATAGGTTTAGTCGTGAATACTTTTGACTTCTATTCCATTACATCTTTCAGCAAATATTTTGACTTTCTACTGCACTAAATTTCACAACGGAGTTGTGTTACATTTTACAGTCACAATGCAGTTTTATGTACATGTTTAAACTGGATGACAAAACACCCATCCATCCATCCTCTTCCGCTTATCCGAGGTCGGGTCGCGGGGGCAGCAGCTTGAGCAGAGATGCCCAGACTTCCCTCTCCCCGGCCACTTCTTCTAGCTCTTCCGGGAGAATCCCGAGGCGTTCCCAGGCGAGCCGGGAGACATAGTCCCTCCAGCGTGGATGACAAAACAGTTAATGGAAAATTTACTAAGTATACGTTCTGAACAACTTTCAGTGAATCATAGGATAGGCATCAGTTCAGTAGCATTAAATATTTGAATCAGTAAGACTCAACAGCAGTGCAAAAGCACATGTATGATGTGAATAGTCTTTCATTTAGATGGTTAAAGTGCATGTAAAAAGTACAACCTGCCTGATATTTATGGCCAGATATACCATAAGGCTGACTCAGGTGCACTCTACAGGTGGTCAAGCCCCCCAAAAGGCCTTAGGGTGTGCCAGAAAAATGCCTAATAAAAAAACAACAGTACAGACACTCACAGCAACACACTGTCCAGAGCCCACCACTGCTCACCCCTCCAATCCTCAAGATTATAAATCTGTCCAAGACGACCTACATGAATAGCTCTTAAAAGTACAAGGAGTGGGTAGGGCACAGTCATAGGTGTCTAAAATGTCACTTTAATGAGAGTGTACATTTGATGTATTGTGTTGCAAAAGTCAAAGTGGATGGTCATTCAGAGCAAGAGCCCATACCGATGTTTGCATTCTCAAAAATAAAAACAGATAAAGGATGACCTGAATGTGCAGTAAATACCACAATACTTATGTTTCTCACAGCAATGCACAGTCCGATAACACTAACAGACATGAACAGCAATGTGGGAGATAATGGCAGCACTGCAAGAGATAACAGGCACCCAGCAATGCCAGATACTAATGAAGAAATCTTTATATGGCCTTTTCTATTGTGCAAATATAAGAACCCCTTTTTACTACAAAGTAGCACTGTCCCTATAAAAATGTTTAATGGATTAACTGCACTAAGGGGTTGGGGGAAGGATTCCTGTAAATGTGATCCTGCACTCAATTAGTTTGTTATATACATTGTAATTACACTAATGAACCACTTTTTGTTTGACCTTGGAGTTGGTGGGGGTTATGCTACCTTCTAGCATGTCTGCCTTTCCCAAAACCAATTTTTAAAAATGGTAAAATACAACAAAATTTAAAAAAAAAAAAAAAAAACTGGCAAAAATCTAAACCATGTCATTTTTCTTGGACAGTAATTCAATAACATTGTGGGGATCACAAACTAAAAGTGTGGAAGATAACTGAGGTGAAAAATGTGTGAATCAACAAATTTATTCAAATTCAAGGCACTGCATCACCTTTACCATGTGGTGCTCTTAATGCATTTTAACAGAATACCTGCAACTGTTTTCCGAGCAGTGCAACTTGTGGTTTGCTTTTTCCATTTCGGATATTTGTCCTGGGGAAAAAGTGTGTCAATTTAACAAACAACAGGCTTGTCTACATGTTAAAATGTTACATTTTTGACTTGTGATGGTTCACCTGCTGCATCCACACCAAGATGTGTCTAGCTTGATCAAAGCCTATAAAAGTATTAATTTATTAAACTTTGAGGCATCGAATAAAAGGTGCCACTACATGGAGGGGTGTTACCCCACCTTAAATATTTATACTTTATTGAGCTCATTTTTCTCACAAACTGATGAAGTAGAGCTTATGGACTCTTCAAGGTCACATCTTCAAAAGATAAGTTCTGTGGTTAAATAAACTAAGCGATATCACTGCATCGGCCTGGGGCAATTTGACTTTAGATAGCTAAATATTAACTTATGTTTAATTTTGTTTTGTATCCTAGTAAATTGGGGTCACATTACAGTGCATTTGTTCTTATTTATTTGTACTTCCTCCACCACTGGTACTATGGGCCAAGATCCAACATACAATTGTTGCATGGTGATTTTCCAAGAAATTCAGAATGAAGTACAGTCATTTACTTATTTTGAATCAAGCCATGCCCATTTTCTTTAATATAAAAGTTCTGATGCTAGTTCCACAAGAGTTTTTATAATTAGTCAATTTTAAGCCTTTAGATTAGAGTGTTTCAGTGTTTGATACATTATGTAGTTACTAGCTCCCAGGAGTCTTAATTCAGTTGCATGCTGCTTATAGTGAATCAAGTGCTCATAAATCTTGCATAAATCAGCAAGTGGTAAACTGCCCTGTTAAGAGTGAGTGTGCATAATATGTTTTGATGCAATGAATGATACCTAGTAATACACTAAAATTGATAAACAAGTATGAAAATTATAGAATGACAAAACCTAAAACCTCTGGTGTATCGTTATTAGAAATTGAAATCGAAGTCAATCAACAACTTCCCAGATTTTAAAAATAAAGTTCCCATACATGTTATCAAGTACCTGAACCGGTGTATCTGAATTCTTGTACTTTTCCTTTTCTTCGAACTTGCCATTTGTCCATCACTTGCAGTAGAAGGAGAACCATGGGGGGTATTAAATAAAACAGGGCTTTCTTCATAAGTGCGGCCTATAAGTAAACAAAACACAAATGTACTTCTTAAAAGAAATGTTAATAAAAACCCCCAACAATCACATTGCATTTCACTGGTCACATGCCCAATTACACTTTCTTTCCCCAAAATCTGTATAAAGTAAAGTTGAAACATACCAGAGCCAGGCGTCGAGCCACTGCTAAACAAGGAACTTGGAACAAACTCTACAGCAAAGTTTGGTTTTAAAGATCTTCTTTTCTTCTCTGAAATACCAAAGCTCTGGGCAGAGTCTCCTGGCAGCTTTCTTTTAGAACCTGGAGTCTGATTCACGGGTGTAAGAGAAGGCAGACCTGCAATTGCCCCAAAGGAATTACAATCATCATGAAGAATGGATTTTACTGTCTAAACAAACAAGCTTTAAATTGTTAACATTACTATACCCTGTGTAACGCCCAACAAAAATTAAATGACACATTATACATATTGGTTTCTTGAATATTCTGATATTTGGAGAAATATTACATAATGAAAAATAAGTTTCTTCATATACAGTGGATTAAAAAAAGAATCCTAACTCCTTCACATTATGCACACATTGTATTTGTAGATTTAATTTTAAATAGATAAATTTGCCATTGTTGTCCATCATTCTACTCTAAATAACCCATAATGATAAAGTGAAAAAATGTTTTCAGAAAGTTTTGGAAATGCATGAAAAAAGCAAAAACTGAATTCTCATTCATTTTAAGCCCCTTAGAAGCCATTCCAGCTTTGAGACTTCTTGGTTAAGTCTCTACAAGCACCACCGGATTTGGGCATTTTGTCCCAGTCCCCCTGGCAGAACCCCTAAAGGTTCATTAGTTTGGACAGGAAGAGTCTGACTAAACTGTCATCTTCAGGTCTCTCCACACATGTACTACCGGATTTAAGTTTAGGCTATGGCTGGGCCACTCAAGCACTGCCTTGGCTATGCACTTCAAGTCATTGTGGTGCTGAAGGGTAAACCATTGCACCAGTCTGTGCTCGCATGCACTCTGCAGTAGGATTTTTTTTGCACCTCTTGGTATTTGGTTATATTCATCCTTCTCTTAATTCTAACCAGTCTATCTGTTCCCAATAACTAGAGGCACTCCAAACAGCATGATGTTGCCACCAACATTCTTCACTGATGAGCAGAGCTTGTTTTTTTTCTTGGTGTTCTGCTTGAATAGCTCAATTATTGTCTCATGAAATTAGATAATCTATTTTCTCATGCTTTTAGAGTTCAAAGGTGGCAGTTACATCCATTTTACTCAAGAGTGGCTTCTGTCTAGTCACTTTACCATAAACAACTAATTGATGGGACTGTTGAAATGGTTGACCACCTAACAGGTTATTCCATCTCAGTGGAGAACTTCACAAGCTGTATTATAGTAACCACCGGGTTCTTGGTCACCTATCTAATTCATGATCCTTCTTGTTCAGTTACTCAGTTAAGCCAGACAGCCAATTCTAGGAAGAGTCTTGGTGGCTCCAAATTTATTCCATTAAACAATTACTGAAGTCACTGTACTCCTGGGGACACCCAAAACTTTAAAATTGGTTGCCACTCCTTGCCCTGATATTTGACGTACCACAATTTGACTGCAGAGGTCTACAGAGAGCTCCTTGGACTTTATGGCTTGTTTCAAACCCCCCACCCGACATGCACTGTGAACTGTGGGACCTTATATACCTGGCCGAGTGCCTTTTTAAATACTTTCCAATTCAACTGAATTTGCCACATTATGGATTATTGAATACAGACTGATGACCAGAAATGGCAGATTTATCCATTTAAAAACAATTATACAAAAAGTGTGCAGAAAGTGAAGGAGTCTGAATACTTTCTGAATCCACAGCATAAGAAGCAACAACCAAATGCATTTCAAAAATTGCCCATTAGGAAATGTAGATCAAAGTGAAGGCGCGATTGAGTAATTCTGTAGATTATAGATTTGAGGCAGTGATTAGAAAGTAAATTCATACGAGTATGAGGAACAACAGCTCAAGTGCACCAGAATGAAAATTTCTATTTAAAAAAAATAAATAAAACTTATAAAAGTAACAGCTGTATATTTAACATATCAAACACTTCAGTCACTTTTATGCAGGAATCTGAAAATGGCATAAGAGATGATACAAATGGAATTATAGCCCTGGAAGCCAAATGAAAAGCATAGAAGACATGATAATTTGACTTGGTTGCATATTTCTATTTTATGATTTAACTCCAATTTTAGAAGAATGGTACAGTAATTTACTGTTAAAATGAGGAAACAATGTAGATGCAACCAAGTTTGCTTCCAAATCCAGTGAGCAAAGGCCGTAAAGTTGCAACAAAGTATAAATTCCTTGTAAGATGAATATCATCACAAATATTAGTTCATTTTCATTGAGTGAAGTCATTGCATATATGTTATTTTAATGCAAAATGCAGTCATTACATTAGCCAAAAGGTTCAAGCATTATTAGCAGAAGCCAAAGCAGTAGTTGTGCTTGCCTTACAGCGACATATAGCTAAAAGGAAATGGTTCAGCCCCCACAAAGAAACCATGACGTCCACAGATAATGTACGCAATTAGAATAAAATGCACATGCCGTAGACTACAAACAGATCTCAGAAAAAAAACAATATTTCCTCAGATACAAATAACAAACATACCAATGATAATATAAACAAGTAACATATGGTATTCATTAAACTTTAACAATTAAACTATTTAATAGCCTATATTTAAACTTATTAAAAAGGAAATATTATTCTGTGTTCTGTTTATATGCTGTAAATAAAACAAGACACTGAGAGCATATCTGAGGTAGGTGGCAAGAACTATGCAATAAAGGAGTATCACCAGAACCGTGCCAAACACTCCACAAAAACAAAACTTAAAATTTGAGACCCGACTAATGAAACATAAAATCTCTAACTGTAAGGCTTTGTTGAAAGTTAACATGTCTAAAAAGTCTACAAACTGTTGAAAATAATTCAAAATACCTCTTTGAATGATTGTATATTGTCCTTTAATCCTTGATAATAAGCAAATTGTTTTTTTTGGTTTTTTTTGCAGACAACCATACCTGAAAGCAAGTACTGTGTTTCCCCGAAAATAAGTCCTACCCTAAAAATAAGCCCTAGTCAAGATCGTCAGCTGAAAAGTAAGGCGCCTAAGGCCAGGTTTATACTTCACATGATGTGACGTGTGAGCCTGAGACATCCAATAAATTCCGAGGACATCTTGCCACAATATCTCTGAAAAGGATGTTTAATGAGGCTAGGGATCTGCACTGGTAATCGGAAGGTTGCCAGTTTGAATCCCGCAAAATGCCAATAGGGACTCTGCTCTGTTGGGCCCTTGAGCAAGGCCCTTAACCTGCAATTGCTGAGCGCTTTGAGTAGTGAGAAAAACGCTATATAAATGCAAAGAGCAGGGTTCCCACTCTTTTTAAGGAATCATTTTCCAGGACATTTCCAGGACCTTTTTCCGGAAATTCATGACAGGATCTGGTCATACAATCATACACTTTAGTCGCAGGCTTAACGCCATTTTAATTTCTCTTTGATTATGCAGGGACTTAGTGTCACCAATATGCTAAATTACATAAAGGCAACACCAATTAATGCACTGATGTATAATGGAGTTGTTTGACCTCTTTTTGTTACACACTGTTTTAAACTGCAAAACTCTTTTAAAGAAATAAATGCCTCTTGGATTGTGGAAAACTATCCAAACACTGACATATACTGAGCAATTCCATAATGTTCAGTACAGAGCTGTTGATCACACCATGAAATAGGCTGCCATAGTGACCTAATTTCAGTAAAAGTTACTTGCATATTACATATTATGTCATTGTTTGTATCAAATAAATTTATGTACAATGTTTGTATTAAACAAAACTGCATAAAGCCAATTTATTGCCTATATCATGTGTATGATGCCTATAACACTAATATCTGCTACAATTGGCACGCGACAAAAAGTCAGAGTTAACTTTCAACTGGTAGCTTTACTGGGAATACAGCAGCTGTAGAATTTGCATAAGTCAACGACAAAGATTATAATAAAGAACTTATCTTTGTGGGAAAAGAAGCAAAATACATCCATTTTAAATCATGATAGCCTTGCCATCAATTCCTGAGTTGAAAACTTGGTTAAACTAGAAAGAATACTAGGAACAAAGGATAAGAGCCTGAACTCCAGTATATTGGAAAAAAAACAATCTATAAGTCACTGTAGTGTAACCTATGAAAGGCATCTGGTGTAGGCCTAGGTTTAGAAACAATGCTGGTGTTGCTCCTTGAGGTCTGATAAAACTGCATCCAGACCGATGACCTCTTTCTTTTTTTCAGCAACACTTTTACGACAGGCATTAGATTTTGTGAGCAGTGTAAAGTCCTGTTTTCTCTCAGCCTTCTCTGCCATTGCATCTGCTTCTTCTTGTATTGCCTCAATGCTAGTGATTATTTTCTGTCTCTTTGCTGCCACTTTTGTGATTTCAGAGTGGAGCTCTTCTCTTTGCTTGTCATTTTCAGTTTCCTTTTTCTTCTTTTTTTCATCATCAATGTATTGGACATATCGCATCCTGGCATTTCTGCAATGCTGCAAGAGAGGCTTTGGCAATACTCCATCAAATGAGCCACCAGTCAAAGAATCTTGGATTAGGCGAAGAGACATCAGAGTCCTTCCTTTCAGATATGTAACCAGCATGTCCTTATTCACAGAGTACCCTCTTTCGACCGCTGCTTGCCCATGTGACAATGTGAACAGGTCTTTCATTGATTTCCACAGAATTGCGTACTCTGCTTTGTCACCAGCAAATCTTCCCATGAATGCGTCCAGCCGACAGGAGCTACTTCTATACCCTTGAAATTCCTCCTTATGGTGCTGCACCATTTCAGTGAGGAACATCTTGTACTCACTCAGGATTTGGTCACAGTCCTCTGCTGTATGCCATTTGGCGTTAAGAAGCAGCTGTAAGAGCTTCTCAAACATGGAGATGGCACGCCTTTCATCGCTGATCATAGTTACTGGATCTAGGCATGCCATGTGCCTTACTGCTGCATAATTCAAAGGGCATTTGTCCAGCAGTTTCTTTGCTGTTGCGGACAGGAAGGCTACACATTCTCTCCGGAATTGTTGACCCGGCAGCGGTTTTTCAAGCATTTTCTCGGAGGCTTTCTCAAGAGCTTGTTTGGTGGCAAAGCCAAGATCCACCTCTTTCAGTGGCAAATGGAGTGTTTTGTCCAGTACATCAATTTTAAGCATTTGGACAGGTGTTTTGATGTTATCCAGTACCTCCCTCTTCATAAAGCATGAAATCAAACTCTTCAGAAGGGCCTGAAGGTCTTTTGCCAAAAATGGCATCATGGTGGCATCAGTCTGAAAAGTCTCAAGAAAGGGTTTCAGCTGCCTTGCCACATAGGCAAAAAACTGTAATTTTGCCTCAGAAAGGGGGTCACCAACAGCCTCTCTGACCACAGTGTATGATGTTGACGTTGGCATTTTACTCTTTGGCAGTTTCTTGTAATTGTCGACAAATATTTCAACATGTGGCCACATCTTAAGTGCTCTCTCTGCCACTGGCAAGTCCTCCACCCACCTGTGAGCACAGAATTTTAGAGGGAATGTTGATGTTTTGGTAATTTCAATAAAGTCATCCCGTCTGGCTGGTGTGTCATGAAAAACCTGCCAAAGGGCTCTTAGTTTGTCACCTATCTTCCATCCACTTTCCTTCTCGCCTTGTTGGAAGCTTCCATGAACTGTATGAAGACCACAGGTTCCTAGGTTTATCAAGCTTCTAATATCTGGGGCGTCCTTAGACCTGTCTTCTTCAAATAATCTCTAAATTTTTTTGTTGACACTCAGTCCATCCATCGAGATTTGCAGGAGCTTGTTTGGATCAAGTGGAGAGAGGGAAACTTTAATGCTCTCAACAAGCTTCTCTGATTGTGTGTGCCCTAGAAACTGGGAGTCCAGATAATGCACAACTACCTTTTCTTCATTATCACTCCAGTACCGCACAAGCACATCCATCTGTTCGGTCTGTGTTATTTTGTTGAGGCATTCATCAAATGAAATGGTATAGCAGTTGGACTATCTAATGTCTTTCACTAGCTTGTCTCTGAAATATGGTGCAAGGCCAAAATACATCAGATACGCTGCTTTTGTTGCACCACATGAGAATTTCTGGGCAATTTCACTATCTGGAAACATCAGGTGAAACAATGAACCCATATCTGAACAGGAATTGAAAGAATATTTGGAAAGGGCCACTTTAATCACCCAGCGGATCTCTGCTTCTAAAACAGCTTCACTTGAAAAATGAGCTCCGATTGTGGGTGTAGCTTGAGGTGGAGTTACAGAAGTTGATGGCTGGACCTCGCTGCTTCCTTGACTCTCTGATTCTGCTGCCTGTCTGCTAGCTTCAGAATTTTGGGGGGTGGGAGATTGATTGATGAAATCAGTCATGTGTGGTCCTGTACCTTGACTTGACATGACCCTCTTGTGTCCCTGTCCTTTGGCATGGCTTTTAACAGCAGAAATGCCCATGTTGCCTACATCAAAAGCTTTCTTGCATATCTTGCAGTATGCCCGATGTACATTATCTGTCACCTGTCCTATCCAGTCCCTGAACTCAGGATTTATCTTCCATTCCTCCTTAAACATACACCTCCTTGACATGATTCTGCTTTCCCTCACTTCTGTAATTAGAAATACATTCTCTAAATTAACCATTATAGGCTACTATTTTGCCTGCAACACTGCCTATTAGTGTCAAAAACATTAAATACAGTAATGTACAAAAATGTAGGCTAAATAGAAATACTGATCCAGTACAGATTTTCTGTAGGCTAACTGTGGTAAACTTAATGTGAAAGCATACCCATATAATTCCTCTAGAGGGAGCTAATGTTCTGTGGAATAATGGAAGCAAGCTAGAATAAGAAGTTGAGCCAGGAGCTGTTAAGCGTGTTCAGTTGTGCAAATAAACGGCACAAGCCAAGTAATATTTATTGTGTGGCGATTGCTCGGCTGCAAGGATATCACATGAACCTACACAAACACACAAGAACAGGTATTTAGATGTAGGCTTCAAGTAGCCTAAGCCCTATTTGTTTTAAATGAAAGCAGTAGCTCTTAGTCTAATTCTTTTTAAGACTTATCGTGTTCGTGCTGTTTTAGGTTTGGTTCACTGAATTTATTTGCTTAACAGTGGGACCACGTAGGCCTACAAAATGATTTTAGATTGATTAAGCAATTTCCTCCGGGATCAATAAAGTATTCTGATTACCGTCATTAGACAATTAGCACTATGCTAACACCTAATGGGAATTGCCATTAACAGGCTAACAGAAATTAGCATCGCCAATTTACTTGACATGTTTAATATGCGACCTGGGTCCACATCAGATGGTATGAAGTAACAAAACTGTCAGTTGCACCATATGCACTGTGGTCATACTTACAGTCATGCACTCAGCAGAAATTTCAAGTGATGAACTGATGTTCTGTTGTTCTCCTGTCAGCTACTGACAAGCTAGAGCAACGAGGGTCAAAACTCAAATATAATTGCCTATACATGTCTCAGTAGGTGGAGACATTGCGCAGCAGAGGCCATGACCTAGCTCAGCTGTCATCATATCTAGACTTACGAACAGCAAGCTGTTTCAAACAGAAAAATTAAAAAGTGAAAACAGAAATAAAATTCCAGGACAAGAAAGATTATTTCCAGGACATTTGGCCATTTCGATCAGTTTCCAGGTCATTTCAATGACTGGAAAATAACCCTCAAAATTTTCAGGTTTTCCAGGACATGTGGGAACCCTGATTATTAATGATTGCATCCATCAATTCGGGGATGCGCCCAGTCCAGCAGCATCAGTGCAAGACAGAAACAAAATTTCTGGATGGGGCATCAGCTCATCGCAAGGTGAACGCAAACACACACATACACTAATGTCATTGCAGCTTCACCAGATCCCCAAACCTTCATGTCTTTGGATGGAAAACTGAGCCCACTGTGGAAACCCACCAGGAAAACATGCAAACTCCGGGCAGGGATCACAAGGGACGTGACTCCCTGTGAGATGGCAGCGCTACCGCGCTGCCACCATGCCACCCCATATGTGTAACTATTAACAGTATTCATTATTTAAACAAAGTAAACGATTTATCTGTAATATGTAACATACATATTTTAATGCATTTTATCATGAAAGTGATATCAAGTATAAATCTAAGAATTCTAAATGCGCAGAGAGCTGGAATATTATAAATATAATGTGTTCTGTGTGGTGATGCTGCTTGCCGCTGCTGTCAGGTCAGGAGGAAGCCTCAGAAGCGCGTAGCGATTTAACAACTGGGTCAGTTTTAAGATGACGTTTACGACGGTCTACTTTAATGACAAAGTAAACTATGGGATTAAAGAGGACATTGAGTTTAAAGCTGAAATTTCCACTTTAATCACAAAATAGACATTTTTATTATGTCCTTAATAAAATAAAAAAAGACAGCACAGAAGATATGTGAGACTTAAAATGTATTGTGTCATTACTTTGGGGAATATGCGACACTTGAATATCAAAGCACCACAAATGCATTTGTATGTAGGCATTTTGCTTTATCACATCGAACCATTCATCAAAAAAAATCGAACCACGCACATCGATCCTGGAGGATCCTAAAAGCGGCTGGAGTAACAAGAAATTCAGGGTGTGAATGTGGAGAGTTATGACTATATTCCACAAGATTACATGACTGTATTTGGATAAATGTATATTGTTGTACATGAATAAATATTACATATCCCCTGAAAATAAGCCCTAGTGCATCTTTTGGAGCAAAAATTAATAGAAGACCCTGTCTTATTTTTGGGGAAACACAGTAATTATAATTTAATACAAATTTTAATTATTTGACGAAATCTCTAAATATAGAGGGCCAGTCCAATTTATAAAGCAGAGCAGCAGCATACATTACATTGTAGTAAGATTCAGCTATCCTGGTTTTTAACAAACACAACCGAACAATGGCTGCAACAAACAAAACATTTCTACTTGGAACTCTCACCAGAAGTTCCCTAGGCCTGCTTTCTTGCTGTGTGCATTGACAAGTAAACGACTTTCAGTCTAACAGAAGTACAGGTATTAGGAAAATGCATACAGATAACTGCATCTCTCGCATCTATTATAGTCCCCATTAGCCCCTAAATAATTACATCTTAGTAGGGCATCATACATGCAGTAATAGCAAATACTTCAGATTTTTTTTTGTTCCACTAAAATTTTGAGCAGAAGGTGGTTGCATGCTTTTCTCGGTGTCACGCAATGAATAAGAGAAAGGAAGTTAAGTAACTACACAATTTGGTTATAAAGACCTAAGTAACTATTCCTCATTCCCCTGTTAGGATACCATAGGTTCAAAATAGCCAGGGGTACCATTACTATAACTTAATTAAATGAATGCTTTTATATTGGCACTTTTCCGCATTAGATACTGTTTGGCTGCTACAGCCAGCTATAATGTTGCGTATTTCTGGGATGATACTTAAATATTTGTTGCTCAAGGATCTTACTTGCCAGTCTGGAGAGACTACTGGATTATTTGAATGTAAACAATGTACAGTCCTCCAAAAATAACTAATCAAATTTTAAAAGACTTATTAGTTTCAACAGGTTGCTTCACTAAAGCAGTAATCAAGTTTAAATGACATGCAAAATATTCAGAATGTTACTAAAATAAAGATCTGCAACCAAATGAAGTTAAAGAATACATTTTACATGTAGTTTGGCATAGTCCTAGTGGTCTGGATGAGAAAAAACAAACACCTACCTGAGTAATCTGGCTGAGGAGTACTTGTTGGAGTTCTATTAGATACTGATTTAAGCAGGGCAGCACTAATAATATCTGGAATGCAATATGAAACCAATCTATCAAGATTTGCATCTTGTTCAAGCTTTTACTTGTGCCATCTGTAGGTAATGTTCATTTTTAAATTATGTGACAGACCAAGGTTTCTCAGGAAACTAAACTAGTAATTATCTCACTATTTCCACAATTCTATGATACTATTAGTAGGTCACTGAAAACCCTTTAAGTTTAGCCACCATGACACTGCAGAGAGGAAGCTGTGCTTGCTACCTTTACTTGCCACATTGTCCAGTTTATGCATACAGTTAAATTACAACTCTGCTTCCAGAAAAGTTGGCACGCTGTGTAAAATGTAAATAAAAACAGAATGCAATAATTTGCAGGTATCATGAACCCATATTTTGTTCACAATATAACAAAAAAAAAAACTATCAAATGCTTAGACTGCAAAAATACCATTTTTAGAAAAGAATAAGGTCATTTTGAAATTGATGCTAGCAAAATGTCTCAAAAAAGTTGGGACAGGGCCATGTTTAGCACTATGTGGCATCCTCTCTTCTTTTAACAACAGTCTGTAAATGTCTGGGAAATGAGACGACCAGTTGCTGGATTTTTGGGAGAGGAAAGCTGTCCCATTCTTGTCTATAGGATTCTAACTGCTCGCCAGTCCTGGGTCTTCTTTATCATATTTTTCATTTTGTGACACTCCAAATGTTTTAAATTGATGAAAGGTCTGGACTGCAGACAGGCCAATTCAGCACCCGGACTCTTGTTCCTACAAAACCATGCTGTTGTAATAGATGGAGTATGAGGTTTAGCATTGTCTTGATGAAATATACAAGACCCTACCTGAAAAAGATGTTGTCTGGATGGGAGCAGATGTTGCTCTAAAACCTGTATATACCTTTCAGCATTGATGGTGCCTTTCCAGATGTGTAATAGGCACTAATGGACCCCCATACCATCAGAGATGCAGGCTTTTAAACTGAGTACTGATAACAAGCCAGATGGTGGTTCTCCTCTTTAGTTTGGAGGACACGGCCTTCATGTTTTCCAAAAAAAGATTTTAAATTTCTATTTGTCTGACCACAGAACAGTTTTCCCACAGTACTTCAGTCCATTTTAAATGAGCTTTGGCCCAGAGAAGATGTTGCAATTTTTCTTGATCATGTTCACATATAGCTGCTTCTTTGCATAATCAAGTTTTAACCTGCATCTGTGGATGGTACAGCAAACTATGTTCACAGACAATGATTTCTGGAATTGTTTCCAAGTCCATACAGTGATTTCCACTACATACTCAGGCCTGTTTTTAATGCAGTGCCACCTGAGGGCCTGAAGATCACAGGCAACTAATACTGATGATCGGTCTTGTCCTCTGTGCGTAAGAAATTTCTCCAGATTGTCAGAATCTTTTGATATTAAGTACTATAGATGATGAGCTATTCAAAGTCTTCACAATTTTACAGTGAGGAATGCGACTGTGAAATTGCTCCACAATTTGTACACAGTTTTTTGCAGATGGGGTGAACCTCTGCCCATCTTTACTTCTAAAAGACTTCCTCTTTAAGATGGTCTTTTTATACCCAATCATGTTACTCACCTGTTACCAATTAACTTAATTAGCTTCAAAATCTTCCTCCAGCCATTTCTTTTTAGCACCACTTACTTTTTCAGCTTGTTGCCCTGTTCCAACTTTTGAGGCATGTTGCTGCCATCAAATTCAAAATGAGCTAATATTTTTCATGAAATAATAAAATGTCTCACTTTGAACATCTGATATATTTCTGTGTTCTACTGTGAATAAAATATTGGTTTATGAGATTTGCAAATCACTGCATTCTGTTTTTATTTACATTTTACACAGCGTCCCAGCTTTTTTAGAATTGGGGTTGTATGTGGATCAGTAAATGGACTGATTTACATTGACATTAATTACCAAGTGTATAAAGTTTAAGATGTACAATGAACATCACCATAATTACATAAAACATTCTTTAGGGACTGCCTTTTTTTCCTGTCAGCTCAAGTACATGTACTGCATATTGGGGTGGATAGGAACCAACAACAAGGCTGAGTGCAGCCAAGGCACCCAGTATAAAACAGCCAGGGCTCCACTCCCCTTTTCATATATACTATTATCAGATTGACTTTTTTGGAATCAGTCTTCATCATCATCATCATCAAGTGTCAAAAAGTTACAGACAAAGTGGGTCGACTTTCCATTCACATTTCTGAACCTGCTTTGACCCTCACTATAGAACTTTGAAATTTACCTCTAGAGCATGGCACCAAAGGCAGAAAAAGAATACGGATAGGTTTAGTAAGGACCGGTTCAGTACCACTTCTCTTTCATTAGAAGGATGAGTAATATGTACACATAAATGAAGATGCACAACTCCACTCTTGGTAAGTATCTTGCTTGATTTGCATATTAGCTAAAAATCCAAATTACTCATTTTATAATGCTATTCAAACAACAAAAATGAACAAAAAATAAATTATTCCTACAATATATCAATTTCTAATAGTATTGCTTACTTTTTGTTAAACCAATTTTTTTTTTTTTTGTAAAATATAAATTTAACTCCTGCACATTAAAACATTAAAAATGTTAAGTTACTCATTGCGATAACCCATTTGCAGCCACTAAAAGTGAAAGTAATTAATGATCAAATTTTAGGGGAAGCTTGTATACATCTTCATGAGGCTGCTCCTCTTGTTTTATTAAAACAAAACTGATCTGCATTTTTTTTTTTTTTTTAAATTTGGGAACAGATGATCACCAACATTTTACTTTTCAAAAATGTGTTCACATTCTTCATTTGTACACAAAACCATTCAGTAACGTACCACAAAGCAGTCATGTTTCCATTCAGTTATATTTTTATGTTGGTATATTTATGTGCTTTAATTTAGCACACAATTTGTAAAATTTTAAACCTCACCTCCAAAACTGCGCCTCCGTCTTGTCTTTATGTCCAAGAACTCTTTCCCTCCACCTTCCAATTTATCTAGTAATGGGGTAGAGCCACCAGTATCTCCTCCTTGAATCTTTTCCATTATGAAATCTGGTACAGAACCTTAATAATAAAGAAACATTAAAGTAGAACAAATATTCATTACCTAATAAAGCTGTACTGCAATAGCAAGTTAACAATAAAAAGATACTTCAAATTTAATCTCAAGAATCTGAATCTGCTTGGTGTAACATTATAATAAAAACAAATCTAACATACAAGCATCGTCTAAATTTAAATGGTTCTATAAAGTTGAAGATGGACTTCATTTTCAGAATTAAAACATTCTGGTCTTGTGCATGACTTAAAGTGTGTAAAGATAGAAAAGAATAGTATAACATTCTTAACTGAGCTGCTGTTTAATATCAGTGGCTCTGCAAATAGGCGTGAGTAGGAATTCCCACTAAAAAGCATATTTACAGTACTGCTGAAGTATTAAAGGTATGTGCTTTTCTATCAGCTGGTAAGCACTGTAACAGTGAGTGTGTCCTTGTCACTGCATATTCAGGGTTCATTGTTAACTTGTTGTTTAATGCTACATCCATTCTAAAAGTTACGCAGCTCATTTCCTAATTTCAATCAGTGCACAACAGCTGTACTTGTCACATTCGGTGTTGAGCAAATAAGTTTCAGCAGCCTTAAAACTGCCTTTTCAAGTAGAATCCTATGCAAATATCAAGATGTTCATATGCTGCATACATGAAACCACACGTAAAGACAGGTGCAAGTTATGCTTATACAGGATGATGCATTAAAAAATACAAATATAGGATTATGTGGGGAAAGGGAGTTAAATTCAAAGCTCTCAAGGACACTTAAGTTCAGAGATAAAAATGGGGAAACAATTAAGCTACAAGGAGACAAACCACAGTAGAGGACCAAAAGAAGTTTTCTTCCAGTACTTTAACAGTCCACTCTAAGTGCCTAAAGAGAGTAGGTTTACAATTGTAATTATAAGGGTTAAAAGCTGTGTAGTTGGGAGGGGGACCTTAAAAAATGTCTATTGCATATTATTTAGTACTATTAACTTTATCATACATTGTATATAAAGTTCTATATATATACTGTAAGTCATCACCATTGACTGGCTTAGGAATAAACTGAATTTTGGATTTCCTGGCCAATACTGCAACCTTTTCACTGTCTCCCTAACTCCAAAGCTGAAGGCATTTCTTACAATTTTATATAAACTTTAATAAATGATTATTCTTTAGTTAGTTTTGTGGGTTTTTTTTTTTTTAACTTTCATTTGTAACTCTCTAAGTCATACTAGCACCTAAAGCTACTTTCATGTATGAAGATGTGCTATAGTAATATTGCTGTTAGTTCACGGAGAGCATTCCCCCCACAAACAGGGTGTGGGAGCAAGAATGGGAAACTAATGGCCACTACACCCATCTTAAAAGTTCAGATATTCATTTTTCAGCCTGGTAATTTCTTCTACATCTATACAGAAATTAAAAAAAATACCAAAATCAGGTGCATTTTCAATGAAGCACTGGACAACTGAAGCTTGAAGTTTAAGGCGTTCTTCTGCGTCTGCAGCCATTTTCTTATTTGCTTCAACAGAATGTAAAAAATTAGGGGCAAAAATAACAGCTAAATTATTGCTGTCCATCTTGTTCTCAGTTGATCTAAAAAAAAAAAAAAAAAAAAAAAAAAATTAGCAAAGTCAGTCCCAGAACTATAAAACATTTATAGGTGAAAGCTTTTTTGGTGCATAAACTATTGCCATTTTTTCTTTACTTTAAAAATAAAAAAATATTTTAAAAAGGGCAAAGGTCAAAAGCCACATAAAGTCTTCTAATATAGTTTTTATACCTTACAATCAACTTTTAGGCAACATATTATCAATATATTAAAGCGTGTTACATTATGCAGTTAAAGTAATTAGATAAACTACCAAAGGATACCATTAAACAATTATTTTTTGTTATTACATAGAAATGTAAACCTAGTTAAATGGTTTAAATTCAGCATTTGTGGTCAGACTTTTGCACAGTATGTAAAAATAAATAAAACCCTGAATTAAATGTGAGAAAAAAATCTTTTTGCATCACTATAAAACTTCCTACTACTGAAAGAGAAACTCACCTTTGTGATACATTTCTGAGGAAGTTGATAAAGTATCGCAGAGTCTGCTTTGCTCTTTCTGGCACCAAGCAAGAAATGAGCAGAGTAGCTGTAGTCTTTTCCACCTGAGTTGATAATAGCTGGGCTTTCATGAAGGCATCATGCAGGTCTGCAGAAATGATGGGTTCTGGTAACTCTCTAAAAAACTGCTTCACCAGGCTTGCAACATCACAAGGGGGTGCTGAAGAGATACAGTTTTCCCCTTCATCTATTCGTCTCTGGAAACACATTTTTTTCCAAACAAACCAACAATAAAAGTTCAGGTAAATAATGAAGTACACCACAGCATTCAAAAAAATGATACAGCTGCTTAAAACATACAACTGACTGAAACACCCGTTTAAATCTTTCACTACTAATTTTCCTACTTACTAAAACATGTTATTTAGTTAATTGTTCAACTGCAGACATTTTTAAAACACTAAATAATTCTATTTTTAATCACTGTTCTGATTCTCAGAGTAGGTCTGTTACACCCGGCGATAATAAATGTCTTTGATTTGCCTAGAGTTACTTAAGTGAAGCCAGAGGTCATCTGGAAATTGACTGATTACACTTCTCCCTTGTAGCCAAAGACTTAAAGTGTGCCACTGTGATCTGCGAGTTTTATTACAAATTATATTATTTTACTTTCGTTAACCAAGGCCCTGAATAGACTAAGCTGAAGCATTTCAGCAACATAAGCAGACTTGGGGGGGGGGGGGGGGGGGGGGGGGGGGGTGGGGGGGGGGTTTGTGTGGGTTGGGGGTAAAACAGAGATAAGAAGAAAGAAAAATGAAGCAACTCAGGCAGACTATTAAAAGAGAGCAGGAGTACCCCTTGTTAGGTGACTGTTAGTTTATAGTCAACAGTTACTGTCTGCTATTTAAAATTAGTCTGCACTAACAAAAAGTTTGAATTTCATGTTTGGAAATTGCATGATCTTGTTTCGGAACAAAAAAACCACAAGCATAAATCTCTGCCACTTGAACCCCACCTATGGAAGGATGGATGGATGAAAGAATGCTTCTGCCTGTAACTGTGAAAATGCCTTCCACACGCTCTGCTAGGAAGCAGACTGCTAGGAACTCCACAATTGCACTGTGCCTTTGCAGGAGCTTCTTCTGAAATATTACGAGTGTCAGCGGATAGTATAAGAAGCCAAGGGCATCCTTTTTTTTTACCTTAAATATTTTATTAAAAGCAAATAACATTCCATATAAGCAAGTCAAATTTCACAAAACTAAGTTTTAAGTGTATCTTTTCTTTAGTGTTATTTTTTCCCCCTCTCTTTGTCTTACCACTAAGGAAGATGTATTTGATTTTTTATACAGTGAGAGAGAGATAGATAATTGATTTTTTTGGTTTAGTAAAAGCTGCAATTTCTAGAAGAACCATCAATCCCAGGTAGTGTGCGTACCCTGCTTGATTCATCCCCACTTCCCCAGCTATTAACCATGTACAGGGTAATAAGAATATGGTTTACCATTGTCACTGGACAAAAAAAAAAAAAAAAGCTCAAAGAAAAACATTTTCAGAAAAGCATCAGCTTGAAAAAATGAAGATACTGCACACAGATGTCATGCTGTCTGTCAAATGTTCATCAGAAAAGATTTGTAAACAGTGGTGCACTGACAGGCAGGCTTAGGGAAGAAGCTATGAAAACAGTTGTCTCTACATAAAATTAAAATTTTCTGATGACCAATTTAAACAACTAGTAACTGACAAACAATATGCATATCACATCACTAAACTACACACTGAAATTTTATCTGCATCTTATTTGATAAAAGAGATCATTAAATCACTATGCCAACATAGCTGTATAACAGAAATCTTTGCTGGCTCTAACCGGGCTTGTTCCAAGAATAATGCATGACGGTCAAGGGTATCTTGCTTTTACCCCACCAGGGTAAAACAAATCTGGCTGGTGCACAAATGACTGAGTGAGAACGCAAAAAAACATAAAACAAGTCAATTCACTCAAAAGTGGCTCATTGCAACTTTAATGGCTTCCGATTTAAAATCCTCTTTAATAAAACCCCTGTGTGCGTCCATGTGTCCGTGCGTGTGTGTCTTCTGGTGAAGTGCGCATGCGCGGGGCACAGTGCGATACTTCAAAGGCCGCCTGACGTGTCACACAAGACAGAGAGGGCGGGACCTATAAAATATCGCGCGGCTGATCCAATCGGATTTCAGTAAATGTGGTAAAAACTAAAACATAACGCACGAAAAATCCAATCGGGTACTGAGACACGGAGACCAGCATCCTCAAGGAGGTGGGATTAGTATGTGTTGTTGTGCAAGTGTTCACTCTGAGGATGTCAGATTTGTGATTAACAAACTTGGCCCAGTAAAGTGTAGTGTTTTCCTAAATATACAAACTTTCATGATATTACTAAAGTAGATTTATTTTCGCGCACATGAAATCCGTTGCTAGGGAGACGCCATACATACAATAATCAGCTGCACGCCAGCACAGATTAAAATACTTGCTGTAGAAATGTATTACTGTGAGAGAAAATTAAAGGCACACAATACAGTGACTCATATTACAGCCACATACAAGGCAGTATTACTGTAACAGAAAATAGACGGTCCTTTGCCATTTAATATAGACTGTTCCTACTAACGTTTATGCACTACTATTCTAGCGCCCGTTATTGTAACAGGCTTAATGTCTAGTTGTACTAAATAAAAACTGTAAAGGATTTACTTTAATCACTGCAATCCTGTGTAGCAACTGTAATTATTGTCTTCACAATTTATTTTTTTTAATATACCACAAAACATTCCTTCAGTTTACGCACCATTGCTCAATAATGGGTTTTATGTTTGTCACATTTTAATGTTGACCTATGTCTATGGTGAAATCATGAATAATTCTGAATTTGGAGTTTGTGGCTGTTGTTCTACTTACTGCAGAATTGACTAAACCCACCATTGTGCTCCTGAATTAGTATTTATACATTTATCACAGGATGCAGTATAAATGGTATCTTTAACATTTAAGTCACAAAACAAATATACAACAGCTTAAGGGTAACTGAAGAAAACCTGAAAGCATAATCCATAGAACGAACATCCATCCAATATCCAACCCGCTATATCATGGGGGTCTGCTGGAGCCAATCTCAGCCAACACAGGGCGCAAGGCAGGAAACAAACCCTGGGCAGGGTGCAGACACACACTAAGCACACACTAGGGACAATTTAGAATCGCCAATGCACCTAACCTGCATGTCTTTGGACTATGGGAGGAAACCGGAGCACCTGGAGGAAACCCATGCAGACACGGGGAGAACCTCCACGCAGGGAGGACCCGAGAAGCGAACCTGGGTCTCCTAACTGTGAGGCAACAGCACTACCCACTGCGGCAAGCATATCGCGTATTAGTCGAAGTATAGCTGCGATTCTTGAGAGACAATCTACTAGAAATTATTTCAGGGATCCGGGATTCCATGGCACATTGCTGAATGGAAGAATATCTCTCTAAAATTTTTTTTTTTTAAACTTTCTCTTCGAGAAACGGTGCTTTGAATTCTACTTTGCAGATTTAGTTGTTTATTTTTCTTTTTTGATTAAACAAAAACTGTTTAATGAATGACTGATTTGTTAAGGAACACATGGACAACAAGCATAGTTAAAATCACAATTAAACTGCCTGCAAATTCTATTGAATCACAGTAATTATAACAAATAACGCATTTCACTCACTTATATAGCACCTTTACCATGGTCTCAGACGGCCGCACAGATAATCAAGAGGGGTACAATAAAAATGAAAGCACAATAAGAACGAAAAAAATAATAGTTCACAGCCTTGTGTTTGTATATATTTATAAAATTTGGGAAGTAATATATTCTAGTTGATGCCGACATTTAATTTGAAGTAGGTAAAAATAAATATTTGGAAATATTGCAAAGGTAAATGTTTATATACTTATAGTAAACAGCACACCCCCCATTTATTTATTTTATATATATCTTTCTTCATTCGGCTGCTCCCGTTAGGGGTTGTCACAGCGGATCATCTTTTTTATACATATATATATATATGCTGTTCTACAGCACGATTGGAATCGTCCGAGTATTAAAGGTGTAGGTCTATTTTATAAGCATATTTTATAACATTAATGTTAGAGTATACTGTAACTATAATTATTATTATTCTGTATTAGCATTAACATGAATGATTTGTGAAATTAGTGTTAAGTATAAAAAATGAAACTGATTATACAATTCAATGTTTATTTTATTTATACATTATTATACAGTACTGTGCAAAAGTTTTAGGCAGGTGTGAAAAAATGCTGTAAACAAAGAATGCTTTCAAAAATGGAAGTGTTAATCATTTATTTTCATCAATCAACAAAATGCAGTGAATGAACAAAAGAGAAATCTAAATCAAATCAATATTTGGTGTGACCACCCTTTGCCTTCAAAACAGCATCAGTTCTTCTAGGTACACTTGTACACAGTTTTTGAAGGAACTCGGCTGGTAGGTTGTTCCAAACATCTTAGAGAACTAACCACAGATCTTCTGTGGATGTAGGTTTCCTCACATCCTTCTGTCTCTTCATGTAATCCCAGACACACTCGATGATGTTGAGATCAGGGCTCTGTGGGGGCCATACCATCACTTCCAGGACTTCTTGTTCTTCTTTATGCTGAAGATAGTTCTTAATGAATTTGGCTGTATGTTTGGGGTCGTTGTCCTGCTGCAGAATAAATTTGGGGCCAATCATCCCTGATGGTATTGCATGATAGATAAGTATCTGCCTGTATTTCTCAGCATTGACAACACCATTAATCCTGACCAAATCTCCAACTCCATTTGCAGAAATGCAGCCCCAAACGTTCAGGGAACCTCCACCATGCTTCACTGTTGCCTGCAGACACTCATTATTGTACCGCTCTCCAGCCCTTCGCTGAACAAACTGCCTTCTGCTACAGCCAAATATTTCAAATTTTGACTCATCAGTCCAAAGCACCTGCTGCCATTTTTCTGCACCCCAGTTCCTATGTTTTCGTGCATACGTGAGTCGCTTGGCCTTGTTTCCACGTCGAAGGTATGGCTTTTTGGCTGCAACTTTTCCATGAAGACCACTTCTGGCCAGACTTCTCCGGACAGTAGATGGGTGTACCTGGGTCCCACTGGTTTCTGCCAGTTCTGAGCTGATGGCACTGCTGGACATCTTCCGATTTCGAAGGGTAATAAGCTTGGTGTGTCTTTCATCTGCTGCACTAAGTTTCCTTGGCCAACCACTGCGTCTATGATTCTCAGCGTTGCCCGTTTCTTTGTGCTTCTTCAAAAGAGCTTCAACAGCACATCTTGAAACCCCAGTCTGCTTTGAAATCTTTGTCTGGGAGAGACCTTGCTGATGCAGTATAACTACCTTGTGTCTTGTTGCTGTGCTCAATCATGCCATGAAATGAAACTGTCTTCCACAACCTCACCTTGGTAGCAGAGTTTGGTTGTTCCTCACCCAGTTTTAAGCCTCCTACACAGCTGTTTCTGTTTCAGTTAATGATTGTGTTTCAACCTACGTGTGACATTGATGATCATTAGCACCTGTTTGGTATAATTGTTGATCAAACACCTAACTATAATCCTATAAAATCCCTGACTTTGTACAAGTATATCTATAAGAATTGATGCTGGTTTGAAGGCAAAAGGTAGTAACACCAAATATTGATTTGATTTAGATTTTTCTTTCGTTCGCTCACTTTGCATTTTGTAAATTGATAAGAATAAACAACCAATTATATTTCTGAAAGCATTCTTTGTTTACAGCATTTTTTCACACCTGCCTAAAACTTTTGCACAGTACAGTACTGTATGCCTTTGCACGTTTTGCACACATTTAATAAATGTAATAAACTGCAACAAGAATGTTTAAAAAAGTATTCAAAAAATGTGTACGTGAATGTAAATATATCTGCACAAATCGACACGTGAGTAACATTTTTAGAAAGGTCAAAATAAAACGCAAATCGCAAAGCGTCTGTGTGCAGACTCGAACAAGCTTTTTCAGAATACATTAACTGACAAGAGGCTGGGTGGCCCGCCTTTTCTGAGTTTTGGTAGCCAACATGAGCCGTGATTCACCAATTCTTGGTAGCCGACCGAGCCGTCATTGGACAATTCTTGGTAGCCGAAACAGGTTGTGAATGGTCAATTCTTGGTAGCCGATGCAGGCTGCAATTGGCCCGAGCTTTCAATTCTTGGTAGAATCTTGGTAGCAGAACGCGAACGGATTGGTTTTCGCTACCAAGAATTACCTCAGCTCATGGCTGCTCGGGGG
The DNA here is from genome assembly GCF_900747795.2 of Erpetoichthys calabaricus. Classification (NCBI taxonomy): domain Eukaryota; kingdom Metazoa; phylum Chordata; class Cladistia; order Polypteriformes; family Polypteridae; genus Erpetoichthys; species Erpetoichthys calabaricus. Next base: position 33,682,888 of record NC_041409.2, on the reverse strand, counting down.
TGCCACTGTGCCACCCTATAATCCATAGAACATACCAGAAGCAAAACTGTTCAGACTTAAGGATGCTGTACATATAAAACAAAAAGCCAGGTGAAGTGTCAAGCCTTTAAATCTGCAATAATTTCAATACACACACTCCTATAGAAACAATGTTAAAATAAATAAAAACAATACACCCTTTGTTGAGATGTTCCTGTTGGCAATATCACCATTTTCAATGTTTAGACATGGACACAAAGAAACAAGCATCTGTAGATACTCAAATGTGCTGCTAATATTCATGTTTCAACTCTACACATACCTTGAGCTCTTTTACACGGACTATGGACCCAGATATTCTGAACAGACCCTCAGTTTCCACATGCTGAAGAAGACTTTGACAAGCATCAGCCAGAAAGCTAGAATACAAATGAAAATTCAGATTATGTATGCTATATTCTTAAAATACATTATACTAATATGTGATGTACATCTGTTAAGTTAGCATTAAAAAATATCAAAAGAACAGTTGCAAATCATACCAAGAAGCTGATTGTTTCTTTTCATTGGGTAAATACTGCTTCCAAATAATAGGTTATATTTAAATCAGTTCAATTTCCATATAAACTATTAGTTTCCAATGTATTGATATCAGTTTCTAGACGTTAATCAGTACTCCATTTAGTACCACTAAAGAGGCTATTCAATACAAAGCAGCCAAGGAAAACTACTAAGATTCCTACTTATTCCATCAAAGTCCAATAAACTGTCCATCACTGTTGAGATCACATATAATCCAAGGCACCATTCCAGTATCAAATTGGGGGGAGAAATGACCAACATGCAAAGGCCAGCATTATCTGCCTAGCTGTTTGTATCATGATACTAAGGTTGCAAATAGATTGAAAAGGCCATGTTATTAACGCTGCAGCATTCATTTTTTTCTACAGGTTAATAATGTGCAAGTCTATTGAGCTTTGTTTTTCAAACTTGCCTTTTATATCATGTCGAGTTTTATGAAACTCATTAAATGGTGCAGAATAAATCCTAGCCATAACTCACATATTTACCTTGGTACCAGCATCCAGACTGTTAATGGGAACAAGGTAGGAATCACCCCAAGACAGTTGGCCACACTATTACAGGAAAAACTAACGTCATAACCCACCAAATCCCATACATTGCTACATAAAGTTCCATTGCCACTAGCACCCTTAAGTGATGTGATGCTCAATCTTTTCTTCTTCAATTCATAACAGTGAACATCATGCAAAGCACAAAATCTGTTTTCCAAGAGACAGTGAATGCTTATTTATTTATTTTGCTTAAACACCTGCAACACTTCATTTCTTGTCCTCACACAGAGAAGCTGGTTGGATTCAAACCCAGGGACACAGAGTCAGTAAGCAATAGTTTATCACGCTGGGCTAAAGAACTCCCACCCAAGTGAGTAGGCAGGCCTTTCATTAACTGCAACTGGGAAGGTAACATTTTAAACAGCATGAGGCAAACTCACACTCTCTCTGCCTCATTGCCAACACCCCAGACGTCACAAGCTATACATTACTCAGGGAAAACAACTCACACAAAGAAGCTAGCTTCAAATCTGGGGCTTCCAAATCAACAAGCAGCAGTTTATCCAGATGCATCATAGGAGAACTCCTTTGGTACAGTGGCTAAGGTTACTGTGTGATACAAAAGTCTAGAATTGAAGTCCTGATGCTGCTGCCACTGTCTCAGGAAGGATAAGTGACTAAGGGGTACATTAACATGATGAAAATCCTGAGCAGAAACTGCTAGCTTGCAATACCTACCCTGTAGCTCATAACAAAGGAGAACTTGGATCTTAAGGATTGTGTTATATCAACTGTTCCAGTCTTTAGAGTGGTGTCTAAACCCGACTAAAAAATGAACACCCAAGAACAATATACACAGCTCTAATAAGAAAAACAGGCAGCTTAATTTATACCCGATTGTCATTGATATAGCCAAAAATAAATAAAATTTCAATGAAACTAGCTCTCTTTATTTATATCTGTTTTACAATGGGGATAATGTAAACTGCTGTTTCAATTTTCCACACACATTTCTGCTTTTTAAAATAATAAAAAAAAAAATCCACACCACAAAAACACTGTACACCATATTCTTACATAAACAAGATCTCAGCAGCAGGGCTGATAAAAAGCCATATTCATTGCTAAAATGAAACTGGTGAACACTAAATTGTTGGCACTCACTGAGGTTTTAGAAAGAGTGTGTTGTTATTCAGAAACATGGTTACAATTTGATGAAAACAGTGAAAATACATACTGAGGATACATCTCTGTATACCATGGCAGACATCAATCAGAAAATGCAAGTACATCAATCATACCATGTTGCTCTAAGATGGCTTAATCCCAAGTAGGGTAACGGGAGGGCTGGAGCCTATCCCAACGAGCATTAGGCACAAGGCAGGAACAATTTGCTGGACAGGGCACAAATACATCCATGAATATCCTAATTAAAATAATTATGGGCAGTAATTAAATATGTTATCTGAAAAACATCAAGGCGTACTCGTTTATGTGGCATTGATATTGGGGTGCTTAGATGCTTTGATAAAGATTATGACTTGAGATAATGTGTCCAGCCTGTACCGCAACCTTTACCATGACACACACCCTTACAGGGTCATTATTATTATTAGTAGTAGTTTTTTTTTTTTTTTTGGTCAATAGAGTTGTTGTTGCTTGTACAGAGTACAGTGAAATTCTAACTTCTTTGTGTTAATCACCAGGCAACATATTGCCAATCTCCACTGTCATGATTATTGATTTAGGTGTATACCTAACTTACCTTGAACCAGCTAAACTTTTTCAAGTACAGAAGAAAGAAAACATTTGCTAAAGAAAATACTTTAATAATGAGGAGAGGTCTAATTTGTATTTTTATGAGCTCTTAATAATAAACTATGCACAGTAAACATACAATACAAGTTAATCAGTTATTTGCTGCTACTGGCCATTCTGAAGCACAGTAATAGTTATAACAGTTGGTTGTTACTTGCACTGCCTGAAATTATTTTAAGTTCCAAGATATGTAATTTTATATTTGTGGCAGATTTACAGTATATTTACCAGAGCAGAGCTTATATTGTTATATCATCTCCTGGGTGTTCACTACATGCTTATGCTTCAGTACAAGTGAAACCAAACACAAAAACATTTCATTAAAAAGAAGGGCTAATTATTATTATTACATTATTATTATTATATTTGACAGATGCATTGATCACCCAGCTTACAACATATATACAGGTCTCAGTGTTGTATATTTCAGGTGATCTGCAGAAATTGCCAATTCACATTCTGCATATCTGCTACATTAAAGCCAACTCTACCATGTACATGCCCACTGTTTTTCAATACTCATTTTCAAATCTAAAGTATTGTGTTAATATAATGTACTTGTAAATTGAAAATAAATTTTAGAAAGTAATTTGAAGTTGTGCCTTCTGCATAGATCTTGTGGTTAGTGTCACAAGCATCCTACAAATTTGAAGAACAGTGCCATGAACACTGAATTAGCAGAAAAGGACAGACGACAAAAACCCCGATGGACTGGTAGTATAAACAATGAGCAAGGGATGCTGTAAACAGGACCCATTAGATACAAAACAAACTTAAAAGCTGCCACTAAGATCTCAGTCACACTTTATGTATTTTTTGCTTTATGTATGTATGTATTTATGCTTCATGTATTTCTTTACTATGTTTCTATATCTTTATAGATAATCAGTTTCATACATATGTATAGTCATATCATTATAAAACAAAGAATTTCCTTTAGCCTTGCCTAAAAACAGGTGTAGTTAGGATTATGTAATGAGTATTTTCAGTTTCTAACTTGCTCAGTAACTTTTTGCAGCCTACAGGATGATTTAAAACTTTTCAGCCATCTTTCTTATCTACGTGAATATAAGCTTAGGAATCTCTGACTAGTTATAGTGGTGCAAGTACAATGGTGAGTTTGCCGAGTTTGCTCAAGTATATCTTCTGAAACAATGATTTTAAACACACACACTTACGTTACATACATATACACATATATAAAATTAACCCTTTATGAACAACTTAAGAACATTTATTTTAAATAAATCCAAGACACAGGTAATACTCTATAATCATTTTGATAGGGATTAATGCTAATTGCTTGCTGAGCATACTACTGATTTTAAGTCAACTTATGATTTAAACAAATGATCAATGTAAATCTTATCTGCTGATAATTACTGTTTCAAAAGACTAACAGATGGATGGACAACAAATTACCAGTTAGCTTATAACCTGCCTTACTCATTTGCACCATCTCAAACACACAAGACAAAAGCTAAGAAGATGTGTGTTATAATTCTATCATTTGTCACACTTGATTAACTGGAAATATGAAGTTAGAACAGTGCTAACAAAACTTCTACTGAGTGTCACAAAACAAGATATTGATTTCCAGGTATTTTATTTTTCACTGATGTTCTTACAACAGTTTACATCTGTATAATCAAGAGATAAATAGATTAACCTGAATACCAGCACCAAATCCAGAAGCAAAGCTTAAAGAGTGCTAGAAAATAATTCTTGTTCATATTATTCAACTCACCATGGAACGAAACCATATTCTGTCAATTGGTGAGGTAAACAATGCAGCAATGTTCCAAAGGTTTTTCCCTAAAAAAGGAGGGAAAAAAAAATCATCACATTTTTCTAAAATAAAGTCAAATCATTGAACCTTTAGGATTTCCAGTATACTTCATAAATATTGTGTTTTACTAAGGGCCTAGTAATGGCATGCTGTCAGAAATGCAGTAAAGAAGTTTTGATTTATAGAGAACTTAAGGAATTGTTCAATATAAATTATATTAATGCATCAATTCACTTGGTACTGTTCTGTTCAATATAGTCAGCAAATTTGCCTTTTCAGCATTTAAGGCAGAAATTTACATAGAAGAGCTATCACAATTCAAAATGAATACACAAAGGTAGCAATTTGGTAATAGTAAAAATGATCTGGAAGCTAATTTGAAGAAAATTACATGCATCAGCTGAAGTGAACTTGTATTTTGGGTTAAAAACATGGACATCAGGGCACAATGAAGTATTAAAAGAGGCAGAAAGCAGACATCTATATCTCCTGAATGTGTAGAAATTACTTAGTTATGGCACTGAATGTGTTATTGTTCCCCCTCCAGACTGAAAAAATACAAACATATTATGACTTAAGCAACAAATATTTAACAGGGGCAATTACCCACGTGGGACCATCATCACCTGAGAGATGGACACTTTTCTAAACTGGATATTTTTAGGTGAGGATTACTTTCTTGTCAGGTTAGTTATGGCCTCCACAACGGCGACCTGGCTCCTCTTATTTCACCCATGACAGTGAATACATCATGCTGGAATACTGTAAATACAAGTGACAACCTGAGGTAATAGCCAGGACAAGTTTATTAAGTGCTGGAGATTCAAAATGTTTTTGTATTCTTTTCAATCTGTCATGCTAAACGCACTTTCCTTGATCTTGCTAATTAAATCAATTTTCTGTGTACTCTACGTGGAGCAAATCAGTTCATATTAAAATACAGAATACCGATTTAAACACTTGCCCCATGTGCAGCTTTTCACCTACTGCCGAAATCCACAGGTATGCCACCCAGTAATTCTGATTACCTGCCCAGTAATCCTGAGGGCAGAAGGTGCTGCAAAGACAAGGTAGCATCTAATCTTGAAGCAACTTACATTAATTCTGAAGGAAGCACGCGCCAAGCAGAGTGTCCCTGGTGTTTGTTTACAGTGCAGTGCTGTTGATCATGTTTATGCGTTATGTTAATCCTTAAATGTCACTGCTTCAGTCTAAAACTTACGATAAATTAAATTGCGGGTTGGAAAATGGATGGATGGATGGATGGATATATTCTTCCATGGTGCAAAAAGACATTCTTTACATTATTTATCGCTACTACATTTACTTATTTATCAAAGCCACCACTCTAGAAGGGACCCCCTTCAAACTACTAAAACCAACCCACAACCAATACCACCTACTGATGCAAATTTTATAGATAAAACTCTGAGTGAATGTGGGTGCTTCAAAATGTAAACTGCAAAATTAAAAGCTTGTGTCTGCCTTGATTCCAATGGACTAAAATAGGGAATAAAGTTACCCAGCTTGGGAACATGTGGAAAACAATCTGATAAGCAAACACAGAGTGCAAGGCATTCAACTACATTCTAGAGATTGAACAGAGACGGACGATCAGGATCACAAAATGCTGCCTTTTAGTGGAAAAGCTAAGTGATTGACGCACTTCTTGGGTGGAATACAAGCATTGAATTTTTTTTTTTTTAAATTTTATTGATATCACACAACATTCCATACAAATAGATCAATTTTACAAGAATAGGATCGAAAACAAATCAAGCCCCACCCCTGAGAAAGAGAGCATGGGCAGCAGAATAAAACTTAAACCTAGTAAAAATAAATAAATAGATAAATTGATGTGTCAATATAGATAAATGGAGAAGAAAAAGAAAATGGGGAGAGAATTTGCTTCCTCAGTGCTTTAAAAGCTTATTCTAAAATGTTATCGATTAGATCCTGCCAGGTTTTGGAAAAGTTCTGCACAGATCCTCTAAGTGAGAATTTTATTTTTTCCCAATTTCAAATAATATATAACATCAGTTACCCATTGACTTAAAAAGGGGAGAGTTAGGATTCTTCCAGTTGAGCAAGATAAGTCTATGTGCCAATAGTGTAGTAAAGGCAATCACAGTTTGTTTGACCTTCTCCACTTTAAGTCCATCTGGAAGAACACCAAACACAGCTGTTAATGGGTTAGGAGGGATTGGGACACCTCAAGCATTGAATTTCTAACAAATTAAGGCTCTGTGTATTGAAAGTCAGGAAAATTTGTCACTGAAGTCATGTTTAAGAAGTACTAGTGTTTTTACCTTAGAATGTAGGAGCATATCCAGAGTCACCACATGTAACTCTCTTCATTTATTAAAGATCTAACACTGGCCACTCTGAAGGAGTCTGGGCTAAAATGCTGCAATCACATGAAGGTGAAATAAGGATACAGATGATGAAACGTCCCTTTTGTTTTAAGGCCTAAAAATCTGAAATATCAGGTAATACTAAAGGTACCTCTTTAGTTTCAACATGTCAATTAAGGTTGACGGTCCACCCTTTAAGAGTGAGCAATTGATAGAGCAACTGGTCTGATGTTCGCATTGCTTTGTTTCAGTCAGTGTTTGCAATGGGGTCTTTCTCCATTCACCTTCTCTACTTTCTGCCACAAAAATTTCAGTATGCAAGAACTACTAATAGGTTTTTCTGCAATCTATTTTAAATAATAAAAAACATGTTACATGATACACATCATCATTTTTTTACTTAAGAGTCTGGAAAAAGTACGGTAACAAACATGCTCTTACAGGCACACCACTTTTTTAGTAAACATGGCATTTGGGTCATATTTGTTTAACGTTAGTTTTAAAGATAATGGCAAAGATCTTGCTCCAATCAGGCTGTTAAGGAATATACACCGAGTACATTAATTTTGCTAAAATAAAAATATTGCTCATCATGCTTTCAGATCTCAGTTTGAACTTTAAATTAAACAAAAGGCTTACTATACCATATTTAAAGACATTCAGCAGAGGGAATTTCATTGTTAATTAATAATTGATTCGGAGCTTGAGTGCTAATGGTGTTTTTCTCAATTACAAAGAAATCCCAAGAACCATCTGTTTTCACACTTAGCACCTCACCCTTGAGTTCCCAAGACAGCACTTAGTAGTCCAGTAGGAAATGGAGGCTGGGAATTTACAAATGTAACAAGCATATGCACACACACAAAATAATCCAGGTGTTTCTGCCATAAAATTTAACAAAAATGATTTTAAAATGTAGTTATAAAATTGGCCTTCTTAATGTATTAAATAGAGTCAATATTGTCATGTGTACACAAGACAGTGAAACTCTTAAGTTCTGTATTGAAATAGTTTCAATTATCTTGTAAGTAATGATACTACTACTACAAAGAGCATTGTTTCAATGTTCTAAATCTCTAAACACTGGGAGCACTGATGAGCGAACAATACACAGCAAAAAGCTGTAGATTGACAGATTGATCTTTTGGCATTACTGATTTTTCTACTACTGTGACTTTTGTTAAAATATTTAAAAAATGCATGTAACTGCTTTTCATTTTTAAAACTGGGTGCCTACAATAAAGTAATATTTTGCATGAACAGATACAGTAAATACTCTGAGAAGGAATGCTGTTTTGCACATTGTATCTACTAGATCCAATTACAGCATTTAAAGCCATTACCAAAAACAAAACACACACATGCCAGTCTTGGAAGGCTTCCTTCTGTGTGTATTGGGGACAAAGCCACTATATTTTACAAATCCCAAACTATTGAAATGCAAAACAATGGCAATGGACAAGTTATATTATTATACATTTACATTGTGAATTTCCCATTGGGATTAATAAAGTATCTATCCATCTATCTACTTATTATTACTTGTCCAATGAAATTTACAACATTTTAGATAAAATTGGTTTAATTTCTTTTGTTTTTCAAATTAGAGCATAGACAGTGAGGTGACACTAGCAGGATTTGAGCCCACAACCTCAGGGCTTGAAGTTCAAAGTCAGACCCACAAACAGAAGGATCACATACTGTACAGATCTCTTCAAGTGGTATCTCCAAAGAGATGAGGATTGTGATACTGTACCTGAATGAAGTTTAACAAGTAAGTTTTGTTTCTAAGTGTATGTCAGTATATGGCCTATATCACTTATTTTCTGTATAGCACAGAACACTGCACTGTTACTTTGTAAAAATCAATTGATCTGTTCATTTACATTGTCCTTTTTCTTATTGTGAGTTATCGTTGGGATAACTAAGTAAGGATACTGTATTAATAAAACTTCAGCATTTAATCAATCTTTATAAAAACGCTACATGCTTTTCAATAAAGCAATGTAATTATATATTCACAAAAGACAAAGTTTTGGCCTGTTCCAGTGATTTCATTGTGCTTTTAATAATCTATAATAATATTGACTGCTGTTTTATTCTGTTAAAAATCAAATTTTTTAAATATAGTCGTAAATACAGTAGTATCAGTGTTTGAATTTGTTTTAGCCGAATTTATAAAACATCTAGCGATGACTGTTATTTTAGTTGGCCATATAAATAAATTCATTACATGTAAACAAGTGCTGCATATCTTGAGTTGGATAGGAGAATCAGAAACTGGATGGATGAAATGAAACTAACTCAGTTGGTTTAATAGTGGATGTGAGTGTGCGACACCGAAAACACTTTAGTTAACAAAGTACGTCACAGTGCACAATTAAATGTGGGGAAGCTGAAGGTGTGCACAGAACGTTTAGTCCGGGAATAAAGCAGTAACAAAAGCATTTATTTCAGTAAAATTGAACTCAGTATAAAAAGAAACTACTTCTTGTAGTAAAACTCTAAACAAAAACTAAGCAAAATGACACCTTTTATTGGCTAACTAAAAAGATTACAATATGCAAGCTTTCGAGGCAACTCAGGCAAGATGTAAACACCCTAGTACTATAAACAAAAACTGAAAGGTATTTTTTTTGACATGACAAATGCGTTTTGAGAATTTTAAAAAATACAAATATCCGATTACACAATTTTACGATAAAATAATGAAGTAAATCCACTATACTGTATTCATAGCCACCGATAAGCCACTAATGCTGAAAAAACGCATTAAATACAAATGCATTAACGCGTCTATAAGGTACCGAATACTGTAGAGATGACGGGAGGCTGAAGGTAAGATCACTTAAACACGAGTCACTTTGTTAGCCTCTTCTACCGGAGGAATGAGAAACATGCAAAAGTCTGCACAAAATATATATTCAGACTTTCAATTGATATATGCATATCCGGATAATGTTTTCCCCAGTTAAGATTCCTAATATTTGAGAACTCGCTAATTTTACTCTCCAACGTCGACGTGTTTGGCATTAAAGAAATTCCGTTCTAAACAGACAGCATCGAGGACGGCCTGTTTAATAGTCAGACATTTTAAAAGAATAGAAAGTGAAGTGGGCCAAGCTCTGGACAATAGCTTTTTGTGCGACAGTAAAGACAGCAGCTGTCGCGTCTCACAAAGGGTCTGCAGAATTTAACAACAAGGAGGTCTGACTGCGCTCCGCTCAGTTACTCACCCCTTCGCTAGCCGTTGTCTTGTTAGCGCTGCTCCGGACTTTTCCACAGTTTTTCACTTTAATCCCATAGGTCCGCAGGTACTGGATTATGGCCAAAGATATGACACATTTGTCAGACACTTTCTTCATTCTCTAAACCCTGCTCTAATGCTATGCTAACTGATAGATGGTAACTTTACACCCCGATTAATCCGCACTGCCAGCGCTTCCTACTGTAGCGTCTTCCAGCCTTCTCTCGTCTCCCGTAGACATTCACTGATTCGAACTTCACAACCTGTCTTCTATACACATCTCTACTTTCCACTCGTTTACTTTCCCAGCCCTTTCTCGCAAACAGATTTTATCATAGAAACATTCTAAAACCAACAAGCGACATGACGACGTCGTCAAACGTTGGCGGCCACCTCAGTCCTGTCTTCTGATTGGCCAGTAGCTGTTCAAATGTCTCAGGCCCCAAGGAGGTGGCCATAGAGCGCCTGATGTGATGTGTTTAAAAAAAACAAAACGGATCCTTTACATTTGTAGGCGTGGTTTGATGATAAATTTGGCCCCTAAACATTCAGTTACAAATCACCTTTTTACCACAGTGTAATATTAGCCATTAAAAATATTTAATTAATATTTGATGACTGTGATATCTGAACAAAAGTTAAATTCCTACATAGGCCTATGTGATTTTGCACTCATCTGATTGTTACATTTATTACAATATCAAAAATAAAGTTTTGGCCCTTTTTCCTGCTTTATACCTGTCCCTGATTTACTACTTGCACTAACTGAGCTACCCATCTAAGACAAGTTGAAATCAAAAGTAATCAGCGTAGACCTCAGTGTTAATGTTGTCAGTGCACTATGCCATCCATATTTCTCTGTGATATGTCGTTTGGTATGGGATTTGTAAAACCAGTGCTAATGTTTGCGATGCACTATTTGTTGGAATGACAGAGACACAGATACTTATTATTTTATTAGGGTTGATAGCTCTTCTAACCATCTAAAAATAAGTTGAAATCAAAGTAATCAGTGTTCATTTTTGTGATGTGCCATCTGTTGGAATGACATTTGATTTTTTTTTTTAAATTTGATATACATTATTAATCCCTGAGGTGGCACGGCAGGGTCAGCCACCATTGTACAGTGTCCCAAATGCAATGAATTTTATTACTGCAAATGCTTGTGATGTGCCATCTGTTGAAATATTAGAGACACGATAACCAGATGGATACACAGACACACAGGCACTTATCATTTTACTGTGTCCTGTTATAAAAAGACAGAAGAAGGTGCGCCGGGGGTTCTGAAGTTCCTTGTCCTTTCCCCCTGTTTTTCCCTTTGCTACCTGCTTGATCCTCACAGAGAGGTGGCGGAACTGTGACACTATAGAGTATATATATATATATATATATATATATATATATATATATATATAGATATAGATATAGATATAGATATATATACTGTATACTAGCTGTGCTACACATCTAAGACAGGCTGAAATCTGAGTAATTAATGTAAACCTCAATGTTAACATCCACAATGCACCATGTAATGTATATATGTCTGGTCAGCAACCTTTGTAAAGGCCACGTCTCTGTAATGGACTCGCATCTGGAAACATCTTCATTAACTTTCAATGTGTCTGTCTGTCTGGTGCCCCAAACCTTTATCTGGTATTGTGTCTTATGTTATATATTATTATTATTATTATTATAGGACAGACGGCAGATAGTCCTGTTTCACTTTCTGCATGGCATTTGCACATTTTCTTTGCAGTTGTGGGATTTGTCCCTCATTCCAAGGACATCGAGTTTAGGTTGCTTGGTGGCTCTAAACTGGCCCATTTTGGCACTGGGGCAGGCTTTCTGTTTCAGATTAATAAACTGACTTTATCTGGGTAAAAAGGCAAATCAGGGCATAACAAAGTACTCCAACCATAATGTCAATGTCCTTATTCTCATCTGTAGGTGACATACATTTTGAGATTTTCTAGGTCAAAAAAAGATGTGGCAATGTGATGCTTGTTGATTGTCTCATGAAGTACTCTGGACATGTGACAGAAAATACAGACCATACAAACCTATATGCCATGTGTGTATGTGTGTATACAGTATATGAAGATATATCTGTGTATATAAATATATATCAAGTACAGAAATATACATTACATATTTACTGTGTATACTGATGAAAAAAGAAGCTAGTTTATATTTTCAGTACACTGAAAATATAAATTTTCAGTCATCCATTAACTTAAGCCTCTAAATGCATACATACACTATTTGTATATGTACAGTATATACGTAGATAGATAGATAGATAGATAGATAGATAGATAGATAGATAGATAGATAGATAGATAGATAGATAGATAGATAGATAGATAGATAGATAGATAGATAGATAGATAGATAGGAAAGGCACTATATGAGATAGATTAGGCACTATATACTGCAATAGGGCGGCATGGTGATGCAATGGTAGCGTTACTTCCTTGCAGTAAGGAGGCCAGTGTTCAGTTCTCCCCATGTTTGCATCGGCGTCATCCGGGTCCAGAGACATGCAGGTTAGATAGAGTGGCAACACTAAGTTGGCCCTGGTGTGAGTGTGTGTTTGCCTTGTGTTTATTTCTGTTTTGCTCCCTATGTTGGCTGGGTTAGCCTACACAGCCTTATTCAGGGCTAAGCAGGTTAGAAAATGACTGACAGACCATATAATAAATAGATAGGAAAGTGACTATAAAATAGATAAATGGGTATGAGACACTATATGATAGGAAGATACAGTATGATAGATAGATAGATAGATAGATAGATAGATAGATAGATAGATAGATAGATAGATAGCGGATTAAGGGGGTTCAGTTGGCTGGATGATTTACTTAGCCTCGTTTCTTTCTGAGAGGCCCAGGACGCACCTGAGTACACTGGTAGCCACGCCCCGCCAGGCCAGAGGCCAATTAAAGCAAAGCAAAAAAAAATTGCTATGGAAACCACGGGAACTGATCAATTTTTCAGAGCTGCCCTGTGCTCCTCCCGACTGACAGCATCCATCCGCCATCCTGCCAGCTGCTCTTCTTCAGCTGTGGGGATCCGGCAGGGAGCAGACGACTTCGTTTTTCATACAGCAGGTAAAATGAACGTTTGCCTTTGTATGACATGGTGCTACCCGTGAAGGAGAAAACCGTTATGTCAGGAGACGCGTCCCTTTGTTAACAGACGCAGACACATACACACCTTATATTTCGTTAGTATGTTAGAGTGTGCGTTTCAATTAAACGATCTGATGTTAAACGGTAAGGAAGAAATGCTGCTGGGAATGTGTTGAGGTGCAGACGAGCGTCACTCCTTTCGTCCATGGCTGCTGCTGCCAAGATGCGGAAGATCAGATTTCTACTATACGCATTACGAAAGACAATCGATTGTTTACCTTAACCGGATGTTGCCTGAAATGAGCAAAATACGAATCTTGAAAATGGGCTGTCTTATTTATTTGATGTCAATCCATTTTTTTCTTTTTTATTCGCAGTGCTTATGTAACATCAATTTTTATGTGACGGTCACCGAAGGCTTTATGGGTTTGCTCTGTATTTGAGATTTTTCTTATTCTTTTCATTTAGAATATATGTAAGCCCGTCTATCTATCTATCTATCTATCTATCTATCTATCTATCTATCTATCTATCTATCTAATCGCATTTATTAAATGATCTGAATTTGTGCGTCAGAAGAGGAGGTCCAGTCCCACCTCTGAACCTGACATTTTCCTTCTTCTGTTTTACGCCTTATTTTCACATTCTTAGCAGAGGTTTTACATGCTGGCGAATTTTAACATCCTGGCCGTTATGCATTATTGCAAGTCAAATATGGCCCAGCATTCGTGAGTTTGTCCGCGGTTGGTTGCCGCCGGTGCCCAGCCCTCTAGAGGTAGACCCCACACCAGCGCTCCGCGACCCTCAACCTGGATAAGCGGGTAAGGAAATGACCGCCTGGATGAGTGGAGATATGGTGCGAACATCAACCCATTCGGCACCTGAGCATGAAGGTGTGCGAGCGGCTTTGGGAAATGGACTCCGTTTAGTCTGTTTAGTAGAAAGCCAGTAAACGAGGCCCCGTCAGGTCTGCTTTCGAAGTCTCATGACGATTCTGTTTATTTTCTGTTTTGTTGCCTACGTTTGCAGAGCGCCTTGTTATGCAAATTCCAAAGGCCTTTAAAATTATTTATTTATTTTGTTTTACAAAGAAAAGACTGATTCGATTTGGAGCTGCCCTCTCAGTTGCTCAGTCCATATTCCTTAATACTGCGTGGAGTTAGCCGGTTCTGATCATGGAAAGGTAGACAATTTTATTTCCTCCAGCCCTCTGCCCATCTCCCATGACATGTTTTGTTATTAAACATTTGATAACAATGAACACTCTTTTTCCTGATTTGTTGCACATATGGTATCCACCTTGTGTAAGTGGAATTTCTTGATCATGTCTGTTATAAAGCACTCTTTATAATAATATTTGCATTGAAGTGCACTCGTGAGTTGCTTTTATATATAGCTGAAATGCCAGGTGTTGCCCGTTTATATTTGCAGAATGGGTTAAGTAAAGGGAGTAAAGGTTTATGTATTTTTTAAATGGTGACCCTGTTGATTATTGCTAGCTGTCCCAGACGTCACCCACACTGCCAGTCTATCAAGGTCTCGTGAGTTGGGAATTTGTTCTTTTTTGGGGTCCGATTGGATTCCAGAATTGTGTTAACTCCCTTGCTGGGTTGTAACTGTGAACACTGTCATGTCTGACTCGTCCTCATACTTCAAGGTGGACAGTTCATAGAGCTTAAATTACAAGAAAAGCTGACAAACCCTTTGCTTCTCCTTTGTGTTGTGCTGCACTTCCACTCTCGATCAAAGTTCACCCAACACCCCCTGCAAAAGTACTCGACACTCCATTTTACATAACAGAAGATAGAAGGCATTGCCAGGGTAAGTCACGTTAAGCTCTGCTCATTTTGTCTGCTAGTCTGGCTTTATTCTGTTTGAGTGTTATACTTCTCTAAGCCAGCAGGTGGCACTGGTTTGCAAACTGTAGCACACAGGAAAACAAAAAACAAATACTGAGGGTCCAAATTTTGGGTACCAAAGTAGACTATCTTGTCCATATGTTGACATACTGGGGCTTATTTAGGGACACCAGTTACCCGACCTTGTCGTCTTTGGGCATGTAGGAGGGAAAACACAACTGTGGCACAGACAAGGACTGGGCATGGGAGTCAACCAAAGAGCCTGCACTGCCGACTATGCTAAATGTGATGCAATTAAAATCAATTTAAAAACTGCATTGTGAGTGTTGGCAGCGCCCAGACAACCAAAACACAAACTCTTTGAAAGAGTTGCCAGCCCAGCCACTGGGGATACCTTTTAAACAGCCTTGTCACAAGTACTGACACCAAATGAGAAGTGACATCAACGGGGAGTTGAGAGAGAAGATCAGAGTCAAGTGGGCTGAGGTCAAAACTAAAACTAACCAAAAGAATCTTACAACCAAAGCCCAACACATAAAAGAATCTTAAAATTTTAGAGATTTCTAAATATTGACTACTTTACAGACATTTGTTTTTATATCCAGAAACCTGGAAAAGGTGGATGGCATATCACGATTTTATAACAGAGAGGTCACCTGTTGCGTCTTCCATCGTACCACCAAGCATTGTTCCCGGCAACAAACAGCTCAAAATAGTGGCACCCTGTAGGAAATAAAGCATAAAAGTTGTAACAATCCCCTCCATCTCCTCCAGGAGGCGCCACAGGCTCATTCCTCCATGTTTGGCTTAGAGGTGCCTCTGGGGGTCTTTTCTGCACCCTGCTATCAGGTGATGCAGTACTTCCTCCTGGCATCTCAGACTGAATATCTGTACACTTTAATTTGCTGTTTCTGCACAATATCAGTTTTTTCTTTACCCCTCTATTGATTGATTGTATTGTCTGTTCCGTGACTCTGGATCTTTGTTTTTTATTTTTCTGCTGCTGTATGAGTGTAAATTTCCCCATGAGATTAATAAAGTTTATCTAATCGTATCGTATCGTAATGGGAGGCAACACTGGACTGATGTCCCAGACAGGATGGATGTTCCCAGAAGGGACTACGAAAAGGATGGATGACAGAGACAGCCCTCCACTCTTGGGGGCTACATTTCTGGGCCGGTGCTCCCATGAACACACCTGCAAGGCGTACTGATCCCGTGGGTACTGCCAGGGAGAGCGGCAGGGAATGGTGGTCCCTAATTTGGGGGGCTTCTGCCAGACCCATAATTGCTTCATTCGTGTGATATTCTGGCCCTGGAAGTACTCTGGCCCCCCTGGCTCCCCTATCTCAATCTGGGATTTGGAGTCAGGAGGAGGTGGTGAGGCCTTGCCTGGAAGAGACAGAGAGAAAGAGTAATGTGTTTTTGATGAAACTCTGTAAAGATATTGTTAAACGTTTGAGATTACTGGAACCCGTGACTAATGTTGGTGCTGTTGTGTCAAGGCTTTAGGGTCCCATATTGAAAGTTAAGTTATGCAGTATGTCTTCACTGGTCCAGTTGTCACCCACGTTTCTCTTTATAACTCAGTTCCATCTTCAGCATATTATTTGAAACAGGCTGTTCAGTAGTGTGGAAGGTCCTCATGGACTCTTGGTTGCACTATGTGGTATTCATTTATATGTTGTGGTTAGTGGTGAACTGACCTTCCCTGACCTTCTTTGTTATGGTTCTCTTTTATAATACCCTTTGGTCGTGTGACTGGAAGGGATGGCCTCACCAGGTTTGGAGGAATCCCTGGGACTCGTGGTCCCCTTATGGGGCACACTTTTCTAGTTCCTCTTATAAAAAAGACAGAAGAAAGTGCTCCAGCGGCTTCTGAAGTTCCTTGTCCTTTGCCCCTGGTTTCATATTTGCTACCTACGTGTTCCTCACAGAGAGGCGTTGAGACTGTGACACTTTATATACACACTAGCTGTGCTACACATCTAAGACAGGTGATTAATGTAGACCTCAACGTTCACGACTGCAGTGGACCATGTAATGCGTATGTCTCTGTTATATGCCATTTGGTATGGGATTCGTAAAAGCAGTGTTAATGTTTGTGGTGTGCCATCTGTTAGAATGACAGAGACATAGAAACTAGAAAGACGTACAGACAGGCACACAGACACTTATCCTTTTATTGAGGAGGATGTATTTATATAGTGTTGGAAGAGTACTGCCCTGGGTACTTGACAAATGTGTGTGAACCCCACCCTGGCCAGTGTCCATGTGGAGCCTGTGTGCTCACCACTTCTCTGTGTGGCTTTCTGCCATATCCTAAAAGATGTGCATGTTAGGCTGACTGGCCTCTCTTAGCCAGCCAAGTACAAGTCAACACGTGTGTCTGAATTACTGCTGGATCGGTGCTACAGTTTTGACTTTCAGGCCTCATTGCTGGTGCCAAAACCGTTCCAAAGCAAATAACAGAAAACTCCAACCCCCTAACGTCTTCCTCTAGTCTCCCTGGGGCACTGCACAATTGCTTGGCCCCCTTGTGTGTTGCGCTGCACACCAATTCCCTTTTGATATCTGTGTAGTCCCAATTGTGTTGAAGCAATTAGGGTCCCCTGAGAAGTCCTGATTGTGTAAAAGCAATAATTGGCGGGGGTCCTGTAGAATCCTGATTGTGTTGAACCAATAAGAAGGGGGTCCCCCATAAAGTTCCAATCACGTCAAACCATAAGGGTCGCCCGTGAAGTCCTGATTGCATCAAAGCAGTGGGGGGTTGTCGCCCATGAAGTTTCAATCATGTTAAAGCATGTCATTTCATTTTGTGAAGTCTATGAAACAGACGTTTTTCCTCAATTACAATAGCGAGTGTCACGTGGAGGGGGTGATGGGATTGAAAGGAAATCTGATGTCAACTTCCAGTTCAGAAAATTCTGAAATGCTGGCACCGTACTGTTTAAAAATGTGCTTTTTAACTGCGCAACCCTACTCTGAATGAGCGTGTAGAGAGACGCAGTGGCGCTTTGGCCAAGCAGTATTCCTGTCTTTCATTTGCCCTGTTTTAAAGGAATGCATGGATGGATGTAAGATTCACATATCAGGTTCCTAAATCCTCTAGTTGTAGTAATTCAAAGGAATGGAAGAGAGGAGAACAGAATATGTTTGTGCAGATCCTAAAGAAAATTTGACCTCTGGCATCCACGTTCTTCAACATCATACAATTCTTTGTCAAGTTTGCAAATATTAACATTGTGACCACTAGGGGGAGCAACAACATCCCAAACCTCAGACATAACTTCACCAACACAGTCACGGGTTCAAATACAATTGTTTAATGTTCACCTTTTACAGCACAAGTCAAATAGAACTGACGTTTATCATTCCTTATACTCCTTCCACACCTCCCAGCAAGCGTTGTCACCTCTTCCGCCTGACTCTGACCCCTTGGGTGAAGTGAAGTACCTCCGGCTTTATCACACTGCATCCAGGAAACACTTCCGGGTCAGGCAGAAGCTCCCCATGACAGGACAGATCCTGCTAGCAGCAAAAAAGGACCCCAACAGGGCTGCCCACCAAAACTACAACTCCCATGCAGTCCTGCGGGTGACTGAAAGGGATAAGTGTCAGAGGGATGTCACCATCCAGGGTACTGGGGAAACAAATGGCCCTGGGAAGCAGACTCCCCCTGTCCATCCATTTTAATGGGAAAGGTCCCACTAACCAGCCTGGTCGGGATGCCCGTCCACACGCAGTCTTCCTTTAAAAAAGCCTTGCGGCCATCCATCCTGGATGGGATGCTCTGTTACAACATATTTGTGTTTCTTACTGAAAATAACAAAGACTGTGTCCAGAATATGTTGTGTCCCCTTATTATTAAAATACGCCACCTTTGGATTTTACATACAACTGCAAATGATTTGGAAAGCCTTTAGTGAGATTGGTTTTCATTTTATGCAAAACGATTGCAAATGAAGAGTTACAAATGAATCACACCAGGTGCTCTGCCATTACTCCGGTGCGACTGTGTGTGTCTTTGATTTCCTGTCGCAGTAGAGGATTCAAATAGACATTTCAGTGTGCAAACTGTAGCTAACAGGAACAAAAAAAAAAAAAACACGGGGACCCCCAGGGTCCAAACCTTGGGTTCCAAAGTAGACTGTCTTCTCCATACAGTATGGTTACACACTGGGGTTTATTTAGGGACACCAGTTAATCCGACCTGGCCATTTTTGGGGGGTGAACACAACTGACGAGGATAGATGAGGACAGACTTCCTCCTCACGAGTTTCCTGACAACACTCTTGGACGAATTATTGAGTGGGAGATGGCGGTGGTAGGCTGAAACTGAAAAGGTTCATCTTGCATCCTTCTACCGTTCCATTCTGTCATTCGTTCATTTTGTATTCTGGCACACAAACGAGGCCATTCACTTTCTTGTATGTGGTGGTTAACTGGCATTAGCCCTTTACTGCCAGCTTCTGCTAATGTAGTAAGGGAAGGGTGGATAAAACAATGGAATAATCAACATTCATCCATGCTGGGTCAGGCAAAGTGATCTTTTTATTTACTGGGTACTAGCCCTGTGAGTAATTCCACATTTTGAACACTCTTCCATGCCAACTCTGCATAAGTATGGTGGCACAGGGTCTGAATTCTATGTCTCGTCATTGTCTGCAGAGCATGTGCCCCACCTTCCTGTGTCTGCCTGGGTTTCTTCTCATGCGTCACAGGTGGTCATACCCTGGCTGATTTTCTGGCCTTTTACGACACTGGGAATTCAGGTGGCCAATCGCATGCAGTCATTCCTTGCTACTAATAGGATATGATTTTATGGACTAATGTCTTGAGGTTGCTTGGCGAGACCATGGAGAAAATCTCCTGAGAAGAGTGCCGGGATATTCTGCTGTTTCTCCAAAAGCCAGCCTCTGTCATGCCATGGCAGTGTGAAAGTGCCCATGGCATAGGTACATTAGAACGTTAGAACACTCTGGACAAGAACAGGCCATTCAGCCCAACAAAGTTCGCCAGTCCCATCCACTTATTTCTTCCAAAAAAACATCAAGTCGAGTTTTGAAAGTCTCTAAGGTCTTACTGTCTACCATCCTTCTTATTCCAAGTGTCTGTCGTTCTTTGTGTAAAGAAAAACTTCCTAATGTTTGTGTGAAATTTACCCTTAACAAGTTTGCAACTGTGTCCCTGTGTTCTTGATGAACTCATTTCAAAATAACTGTCTCGACCCACTGGACTAATTCCCTTCATAATTTTAAACACTTCAATCACGCTTGCATGTCTGTCATTAATGTAGAAAGCCAAAGCACATGCTGCCCGGATTACAAATGCATGGCTGGCATAAGCAGTCCTGACCGCGTGGCACATTATGAAGTGCAAAATTTGGCAATTGAGCAGCTGAAGGCCTGCCTAATGGATGGAGGGGGAAACGTCTGCTGTCTCCATTTAAGCAACTTGTGTCCTCAGCGCCCAAATCCTTCATACATGTTGTTAAAAGAAATGGTGACGTGGCACAGTGGGAAACTCTTGATTGTCCAAAATATTTTGGAGCAGGATCATCACATTTGACATGAGTGTGTATGTTAAAAAAAAAAATGGTAAAACCATCAAATACTGCGTCACTGTAGTGCTTTCAATAGTGCAGGGTGGATAGAATTTCCAAACCACTCCTTTTTGTTTTTATGAGCATTTTCCATACTGTCCCACTTTTTTTGAACCTGCGGTTGTACAATCCATACAGTAATAAAGTCTGTGTATTCCAAAGAAAGGGCAAAGAATCAACTGTCTTTCCTTTCTGAGTTCAGAGAGTCATCTTGGAACAAAGGGACACCCAGAATGGATAAGAATGACTGACCATTCAGTAGCCTTACAGCCATTGTCTGAGCATTGCAATGACTACAGTGGTATGACCGGCTGGCTTTACCTTTTTCTTACAGATTTCCTTCACTATGGGCTCCCTCACTGGTCTTCATCGTGGCCTCCTGCTTATCATAGCAAGTGGATGGGCGCTGGTGTCCAGTCACAGCATACGTTCCCCAGACCAAGTATCTGAGGCTGATATTCAGCGACTGCTGCATGGAGTCATGGAACAGCTGGGTATAGCTCGGCCCAGGGTGGAGTACCCCGCTCATCAGGCTACGAATCTTGTTGGACCACAGAGCATTGAAGGTAATTCTATTATCTTGAACAAAAACTGTCACCATTCCTATGGTTGAGGGACACACTTCTCTTGTTTGAAAGTCATTGCCTTTCGAGAGTATATACTGGTATTCTAGAGAATGAACTTTAACACAGTTTGATGAGAGCAGGCCATTAAGCGCAACAAACCCACCAATCACATTTCCGCTAGATTCTCCAAAATCAAGAGCTGCAGGTCCCCTCAGTCAAACGACTTGGTCACTTATTCCATATGTCTGAGGTTCTCTCTGTGCACAAAACCTTTCTAACACACTTCCACATGTTCTTGTTGAAGATTTTTTTTTTTAAAGCCACAGCCTGGATCCACCATACTAATTCATTCCTTTCATAATTTGAAACAAATTGCCAAAGCTAAATTGGCCAAGGCGTGTGTGTGTGTGTTCACCCTGCGATACACTGGTACCATGTCCAGAGTTTGTTCCTGTCTTACACTCTGTGCTTGCTGGGATAGGCTCCAGCACCCCCTGTGCGGTGCTACAATATTCAGAATGGCAACAAATGATATCTTTAGGACATTACATTTAAACATTTTCTATTGTAGAAACTTGTTGGCAATACTAAAATGTACATTTACTGCGCCACTAACTGTGCTACCCATCTAAGAGGAGCTGAAATCTAAATGGTCAACATAGACCTCAGTGGTAAACCTAGAAGTGCACCATTGACACATACAATGTATTTTATTACTACCAATGTTTGTGATGTGCCATCTGTTGGAATGACAAGATACATAGCAACCAATATATACACAGATACAGAGATACACAGATGCTTAGGTGGATTTTAATGACAGCACGACTATCATAAAATCAAAAGGAACACACATAGAGTTCACAAACACAGGCTTGTAAGATGCTGGCTACCTGGTTGCAATGATTTCTGTAAACCAGTAGATGTCAAAGCTGAGAAGCTTTTAGCAAATTTAGAGAGAAGCTTGATGGGGCTTCATCCTCCCATCACTAGCTTCCCCTAGTGGTACTAATGCGGCATTCCATTTGAAATGGGAAGTTGGAATTTTCAACTCGAACGGCCCCCTTAAGTAGGATTTGCAACTTGGGAACTCGGGGCTGGTCGATCTGTCAAGTCCGAGTTTGTCTGACTTCAGGTCATGACGTCAATCCAAAATGGCGACGTGCACCTCAAAGTTTAGCGAAAGCTAATAATAACTCTTTGCATTTATATAGCACTTTTCTCACTACTTAAAGCGCTCAGCAATTGCAGGTTAAGGGCCTTGCTCAAGGGCCCAACAGAGTCCCTATTGGCATTTACGGGATTCGAATCAGCAACCTTCCGATTGCCAGTGCAGATCTCTAGCCTCAGAGCCACCACTCCACCTGTCGTATTGTACTGTTTAGTAGCACTTTAGTCTATTTGTGTCTCTTAAATCAGCCGCACACACAGAGCTGTCCACCTGTGGACATGTTGCTATGCTGTTTGGATACACAAAATACTGAGTAAGGTGTTATCAGCTGCTATTTATCCTGATGCAGCAAGCACAACAAAGGTTTTTCTGGATGTGTCTATATTGGTTTTCCGACTATTTTACTGGAACACGGTCAACTCGGGTCTGAACTCATTCCCAGCTCGAACTTCTGAGGTAAATGGAATTCAGCATTAATGTTCCTGCTTGTTCCCCATACCACTGTGATATACTGGGAGTTCCCCACTAGCTGTTCCATCCAGTAGCCTCATGAGTTTGGCACACGCTGCCCACTAGTGGACAAAAGGGCACATTAGTGTTACCGATAACATTTTATTTCCCTCTGTCTTGTGTTTTGTTTGAGCCAAGTCTGTAGTGTTGATGTGCTTATCCATCATCATTAGGACCTAACTGTTACACAAATGTCAAGATTCTATACCACCCTGGTGCTGGCATTAGTCCATGGAAACAGAGCTCTCTGTGTGTCACCGTACTCTGTCACAGACTGGTGCCTGGTCCAGTGTTGGTTCCTGCCCTGTGCTGCCCAAAGCTGCTGAAATCAATGATAGTTCCAAGAACTCCCAAATAGTGCTAAAGGGTATGGAAATGAAATGATGATAAGTTGGGTGGCAGGATGTTTCCAAAGCCAAACTGGAATATGGGAGAATTTGGAGTGGCAGATGTTCACAGTGGTCAACATTTTGAAAAAAAAAGCTGCCCTATCCTATTAGTACATTACAGGTGGGGTACGTGGTGCTAAAAATTAACATCCTCAGAATGTTTTGGGGGGGGGGTGGGGGGGAGGTTAACTGGAACCACCCTGGTAAAATCCTGTTGTCATTTCACTTTAAACATAAAGCTGTGCCTGTACAAAAATGATTCCTGTGAACGCACCCACTGACTTGAAACCCCGATTTTATTTTCGGCAATACAAGGAGGAAGTGATTTATCTAGAGCAGTGTTTCTCAGCCACTGGGGGCTGTCGTTGGTGGGCTGCAAGATACTTTTGTCCGTAATGGGTTGCCGCTCTGACCATTGTGCTCATTCCAACCCCTCTCTGATGACTGAGCTCGATTCATCAAGGGGGACCCCCCCACACATGGGAATATGTTGAGACACACTGATCTAGAGCACACAGTAACAACACGAACCCGCTGTTCCCAGCCACACAATAAGGGTTACCTGTGTACCTAAAGGGGCCGCCTGAAGAAGTTCTCTGAGAAGGCCTCACTTGGTGACCTCTGCCTGTCTGGGTGGCCATGCTGGCTCCAGGAGTTCACTTTCACACCATCTTTGGCAGCCCTTCTCAGGTTCTGTGACCCTCTGATCATATCCAGGATCTTCACAGGGAAACGTTTACATGGCGAACAAGCCAGTGGAGAAATAAAGAGGAGAGTTAGCTGAAAGGATTTAGGCCAAAATCAACAAGTCATCCAAGTACAGAGGGACTGGAAACAAGTGAACTGTCATGCAAACCCTTTAGAAACGAGAAAGAAAAGGAGCTGTGAGTCAACCGAAATGACGCCCAACCAGTAAAGCCATCCAGCGTCTTCACACTGAGCCTCACTGACGTTTCACACGTAATACCTGTGACAATCCCTCAAGAGAAGGCCAGCCAGACCATTGACGTTGTTACCTCCATCTTCTGACGTAAATCCAGGGGCACACGTCTGGTGTTGTTTTTTTTTTTTTTTGTTTTAAAAAAAAAAAAGGGCACAATGGAGCACAAGACCCTCCGGCAGTTTCCACTCCAGTGTCTCCAACAATCAACAACCAGGAGAGCGAGAAATACTGTAAGCGACATAGGCAGAGTCAAAACTAAGGAAGCCAGCAGAGGGCGCTGTTAGATTAAAAAGAGAGTCACTTTGCCTTAGGTGTGCAGTTAAAGGCCTCAATAGCTGAGTATCAATAATTCAAAAAGGCGCAGGCAGTGGTGAGCCGGAAAATAAAACGGCCTGTCGTCTTATTAAGAATTTCACCCTGGATTAGCGAGGCTAACTGTGTGAGTGTCCTTAGCATTCCTGTATCTATTTTTTAGTCAAAAACAGAAAGTCTGTCCACATACCAAAATGGGTCAGCATTTAGACCCATCAGTCAACCTAATCTAAACGTCTTTGGGATGTGGGATAAAGTCCACAAGTGCACAGGAGAAACATGCAAACAACATGCAGACAGTGCTGAGTCTGGGATGTGAAACCGCCATGTCAGCGTGTACCTGGACCAGTCCCCTTACATGCTCACAGTCTTCAGATGAGCCAGAGCAGGGGTTCTCAAGCTTCCTGGAGTGAGGACCCTCATTAGAAAATCAATACTTTACTGAGACCCAGGGAGACGATTATCATCATAACGACAGCAGAGTCTTAAAAAGACAACTAACAATGGCCATAGCATAAATTAAAGTTAGTGTTTTTGTTTAATTTCAGCCACATTTCTCACATGAAAATTACTGAAAGAGATAAGTGGGAAACTAACGGATTGCTAAAAGAATACTCCATCCATCCATTTTCTAAACCTGCCTATTCTGAGCAGACTTGCTTGGCAGTTGGAGCCTATCCCAGCAAGCATTGGGCAGAAGACAGGAGCATGCCCTGGACACGGGGTCAGGCCTTCGTAGAGCAAACACGCACCACACACACACTAGGGCCACTTTAGCATCAGCATTCTGCCTAGTCGGTCCGTCTTTGGACTGTGGGAGGAAGCCCATGTGGACACGGAGAGAACATGCTAACTCCGCACAGGGAGCTCCAGAGAGTTGAGCCTAAAACAATTCTGATCATTAAAGACAGACGTAGATTCCTGAGGTGTATCACCATCAGTGGAAAGAGGTGTGGTGCGAGGATGTGATGGTTTTTGTCAGAACTGAATGAAAAGTCACTTAACTTAGTCAGCTGACTCATGGCGATAGTCAAGGAAAGAAGTTGTTCAAAAATGAAGCAATTGATGCAGCTTATTTAACTTGACTTTTATAATATATATTTTAAAGAACTGTAGTGGGGTGAGTGATAAGGCGGAGCAGGTCCCAAATTAGTTGCAGTGCCATCCTGGGCAAACCCCGTTTAATGTGAGCAAAAATGCAAAATGAACTTAAAACAAAGCAAAAAAATAATGGCTCTCTAGTGGCGTTCCTAGGTAGGGCGGGTCTGGAGTCGTTCCTGGTAGTCAGGTTCACAGGTCCAAAGGAGATGCTACTTTCTGAGGAAGTCTTCATTTTAAATCAGCCAGACCTGAAGAGCAGTGGCTTCTCTGGCTCTGCTGGCCTCAATGGGCAGTTTCTCGGTGCCTTAAAGGATAAACTTGACAAGACTGTTCGTGACAGTGCCCCCTCTCAGACCCAGGGTGGTATCACATACCTTAGGTGGGCCAGGAAGGTGACCCTCTGGTGTATATGCGTGACAGAATGTATTTCAGATAAGCTCATACATTCGCCAGTTTCCATCTAACATATCAATTAGTACAGTGGTTGAAACTGTGGGGCTCGAATGTTGCTATATGTGGTGTAATTTCGCTATTCGTAGGAAAAATGTAAACTTGTAGCAGTGTATCAGCAGCAAAAAATATAGGAATAAATTTTATTAGGGTTTCAAAAAAACGTTAGGGGGGCACGATTAAAACTGTTATGAAAACAAATACTTAAAGGTTGAGAAACGCTGAATTAGTAAGTCATTTTGTAACTCGCTTAGTCCTGAACAGGGTCGTGGGGGGTGCTGATGTCTATCCCAACTCGCAGAGGGCACAAGGCAGGAAGAAACCCTGGACAGGGTGGCAGTCTATTACAGGGTGACAATTTAATTAACTGAATAAAAAAAATGCATACAGTAAAACCTCGATAATCTGTCAGGGCTCAGGACCGAGACTGTGATGGATAAAAGAAAAGACAGATAACAGAACAGCTACTATAAAAATGATATATGGTAGATAAGTAAAGTGAATAGTCGTATTTATTTACAAAAACAAATTATATTAACAAAATTAATTAACTCATATAATATTGTAATGACCAGGATAATAAGCAAATACAACTCAGAGGTACTGGAGTTTTCTACGTTTTCCATGGAGTCTTCATTCTATAACAAACGGTGCCCTGTCTTATACTCTGTTATCTGGGTTACAGAGCACATCTCCAAAACAATCACCACTCACGTTCTGTCTTTTTCTATACTTATTGTTTGCTGACTCCCTACTTAAAATTTCCTACCGCCACACCCTCCTTTTCCTCCTAACTTCTCCTGTCACTCATTTCCTAAGAGGCAAGTCCGTCCCTCACAGAACTGAAGTCCTTCACCCAGTCCTATCACTCATACGGCACTCCGCCCTTTCTGCTCCTGCACAGCACATCACAAGCTGCCTGCACGTCACAATATATTAATAAAACATAATATAACAGAATTTAAAAAGAAAATTAGAATACAGAATAACATTACCGTCAGTGGTTTCCATTTTCAACACGATTTTCAACTTTGTTGGCATCACACTTCATATCGTCCACTGTTGCTCTTCCTACTCTGTCAATTGAGCAATACGTGAAGCACTTTCACTGTTTCATAAACGTTCAGTTTTTTCTGACAATTCCAACACAAAACACATATATTTATTGGCCATAACAATGTATAGTAGATTAATTATAGCAAAAGAGAAAAGCTATGAAACGCTATTAAAACTGAAGGTAGGTAACTGACACTGTGATTTGAAAATGTGGCCTGACACGTGATGCTGGGGTGGAACACTACACGCTACGCAAGGGAGAGTTGGTCCAACGTGCAGAGCTCGCAGCGCACCGTACTGCAGTAGTAATACAGTGACAGGCAGGCGCTGGAGTGCCTCATTTTTTTGCCCTGATGGTTAACGGAGACTGACGCTTAATCAAGTGACGGATTATCGTGGCTTTTGTTTTTACATGGGTGATCAAATAAATACATTTACCCAAATAATCTGGAGAACAGTCCAGTTTGAAATGTTTTCCTCTGACACTGTGCTGAATGTCTAGTGATGTCTCACCATGTTCATATTTTCCGGTGTTTTCCATCTTCTCAGTGGTCTAACAAACACCTCCTTCACACTACCAGTTGAAGGCCATTTATTGAAGCTTTAAAATAGTGCAGTTCTTCCTTATGTGACATGTTAAACTTTATGCAAAATCTTCTTTGCAGCTCTGTTACAGATTTAGATTTAATGCATGTCATAACAGCGAACATACAAAAGTTACCGTCCGCCTTGCAGGAACTTTATTCAGGAACCAGGACCATTTTAGAAACTCAGGAACCTTGGGCCATGTGTAGATCCTGGGAGACAGTTTCTGATATGTACTTTTTGTTCAACCACAAACTGTTGCTGGGGTGCAATGAATTGATTGGTTGACCACAAGCACTGGTGCCATCTTACAAATGGCTTAGTAGTTTGGACCTTGGAGAGTGAAGATGGAGCACCGGACTTCACACCGTTATCACTCTTCATAGCTACTTCCCTGGTGGGCCACACCATGCACAACATTGAAGGAACTGGGGGGTGGGGGGGGTCCTCCATAAAGTTCCAATGGCACAACACTCCGCACAACTCTTCCTTCCATGTCACATATTTCCATAAAGTTTTTCAATTTAATGCCATTTTGGGACGTTTGACAACTGCTATATTGTTTTTGTGTTGACCCAGAGGTTGCATGTTTACACTTCCAGGTTTAAATGTATAAAGTTCTTCTCAATTTGGCCGTTCACTATCCCAGTTTGTGGAGAAAAGGTTGTTCTAGGTTGTTTCTGATCCTTTTTTCTGATTCATCCTCTTTGATTTTTGATCAGCATTTGGTTGATTTTATTTAACCTCCGGTTATTTTTCATAGTTTACTCCTCAGGTAAATAATTAACAAAGAAATACTGAGTTGTGTGCCTTATTGCGCTGCTGCCTCACAGTAAGGGGACTTATGTCAGTGTGCCGGGTCCTTCTTGTGTGGAGTTTGCATGTTCTCATTGTGCCTGTGTGGGTTTCCTCCTGGTCCTCTGACTTCCCTCCTCTGCCCAAAGACATGCAAGTTATGTGAATTGGTGATGCTAAATTGGCCCTAGTGGGGAGTGTGTGTGTGTGTGTTCACCCTACGATGGACTGGCCCCTTGTCCAGGGTTTGTTCCTGCCTTTCACCCTTTGCTAGCCGGGATGGGCTTCAGCACAACGACCCTGGTCTGAATTAAGCGAGTTAGATAATGATATGACATGACACTGACCTGCAGAATTCCACAGTGGCACAACGTTTCCTGAAGAAGGCCCAAGGTTAGGCCAGCCTCGACACAGACGACAGATGACAATGTTTCCACTGTAGAGGGAATTGTAATGGAGAATCAAAAAAGAAATGATCTGTGTGATAACAGACACCATAGTAATTAGTTATTAGTCACCACACCTCTGCATAAACAGATAAACATGTTGGATGCCCAGAATGTTGACTCCTGAAATGAAACCTCACCATATCCCATTTTAAGAAGTGTTACTGGTGATGAAACTGGGGCAGATCACCATGAACAAGACAATGGAAGAAGCCTGGGGATCCTCTAACACTAAAACGGTCTGTACGTCTAAGCCTGTTGTGAAAGGGTACAGCCCGGACACAGACAGGAGGACACGGTTGTAGCCATCACCACACGTTTATTCACACTATATTATTTACAAGTCACTATGTGCACCGCCACCAATCACCCCCCACAGTCTCTCAACAGTCCTGGCCTCTCTCTACGCCAGCTCTCTTTCCTTCTCACACTCTTCAGGCCTCTCCTTGTCCACCTCCTCACCCGACTCCAGCCTTGATTGTCGGGAGGTGGACCCTTTTATAGGCAGCCGAATGCCGACCACACCCAGCCACCTGTGACACTGTGCTGACAAGATCACGTGCAAAATGAATTATGACATTAAGGGTGTAGTCCATATTGTTCATAGGCCTCCAAAAGCCCACATAACTGGTCAGTAATAAAATGATTTGCTTTGGCATTTGGCACAATCAATTAAGGAAAAGGGTGCAAGGAAAGTCATTGAACATCCTCTTCTGCTTCAGCACAACATCCCCACCTGGTGTGACTACCAACTATTCTCCAGACTGAAGGGCCACCTCCGTGGAGCACACCATGCCACCGTGCCAATGATGAAGACCTCAACTCAGCCACAGAAGAGACAGCGTGTTTTATCTGACTGGCACAGAAAAGCTTTGTGAACAAGTGCATTTGTGTTACTGGGGATTATGCTGAGAAAATAAAACCAGTGTGATTTCCTGAAGGTTCTCTTAGTGGGTCCGGCTCCAGTGTTTTTGACCTTCCCTTGAATAACGTACAGAATGACTCAATTCTATATAGTGCCCTTCTAAACCTTGCACATATTTTTGATCTC